>NC_056744.1:679936568-679981568 GCF_019279795.1 Protopterus annectens | reverse complement strand
AGACGCTGGCATTTCTTAACATCAAGTGCAAATGCACAGAGTAGCTTCTGTTCACTATTACTCACAGTTGGACCTCTTTTTTAACAGTAAAGATCAATAAATCACAAACCAAGAAAGGATTACTTAGATAAGATCTGGATTGCTCTCTCTACAGTCTCTATAGCTAAATACATCCCTTCGAATGGCTAGAACTTGCCTGTCTAAAAGCTATTCCTTTCAAACAAACAAAAAAAAAATAACAGTGAAAATTAAAGGTAAAACAACAAAATATAGGTCAAAGTAAATCTTCTTGTCTACAAGCTATCCCTTATTTCCTAAAAACAGCGAAAAACAGTGGTAACAAATAAAGTATAAATAAAAATAAAACTTTTCTTGCTAGGCAACTCCACAGTAATCACAAACCAAGACAGAACTGTTTATATAAGCTCTGGATTGTCCTCCTACAGTCTGTGTGAATTAATAGCAGACAAGGCTGCTTGGGATGGCTAGAGTTTACCTGTCTAAAACCTATCCCTTTCTAGTAACTAACACTGAAAATTAATAGTAAAACAGCAAAATATAAATCAAAGTAAATCTTGTTACAAGCTATCCCTTCCTTCCTACAAACAGTGAAAAACAGTGGTAAAAAATAAAATATCTATTCAAATGAAAACTTTTCTTACTAAACAACTATGCAATCAATCACAAACCAATACAGGATTGTTCAGATAAGCACTATGATAGTGCTACGCAGCATTGATTTTATACACAGATACAGAAGCAATTTTAAACTAATATTTAACCACATAAAACAAACTATTACTACAGACATACTCTTCTGTAATATAATTTTCATTCCCATTCATATGTCAGACCTATACTATACTAAGCCCCTTTACAGGTAATTACCTCCATCCAACTATAATGAATTTCCGCAAACAAGATTACCCTCAGCATTCCTTTTGATCTTTCATTCATGGGGTATAGTTGAAGACCGTTCCAACTTTTTTTGTTTCCTCTTATTGACTGTGTCTACCAGCTAAAATGGGAGAGTGTTGCAGCCCACCCCCACCCCCGCAGTGTCACGTCCTTACTAGAGAGGTCAGACCATTGAACCAGAAATCTGTTTTCTTCAAAATAAAAAACAACTCGGTAACCCCAGCACACCTTGCAACAGTTAGGAACTATTCCAAAGCAAACTATATCCTATTAGATGATAGTTTGTCAAAATTGAATGCCCCTCCAGACCTTGAGTTTACAGTAACCTATGTGGAATTGTTCATAGAGACTTTGTAAATCCATGTAATTGGCTGTATAGCTGCAGTCCCTACTAGAAGTAAGCTCAAAACAAACTGTAAGACAAAAAACTCCACACTGGTGGAATCCTATCCTTAATAGTGTATATAAAAAGGAAAAAAAGGGTAACTGAAAAAGTCATGGCTAAAATCAGGAACAGTGACTCCCACAATGACAGGAGCTCTCTAATTAAACTAAACAGGAGATTGAAAGCACTATTAAGTCCAACAAAGCCAATTACAACGTCAAGATAGCCTCACAGGTTAAAGACAACCACAAGGTATTCTACAGCTGCGTTCAAAACCTCAAAGGCAGCATACTCCACTGTGCTGAACTGGTAGTCAGTGGTGCCATCTTCACTGAAGATAACATCATAGCAAATTTTTCTGGCTGACAAATTTAGTTCAAGCTTTACCTCCCATTCTCCCCTGCCCCCCCCCCATGGAATACCTACTAGCATAACCCCTCCCACAACTATTAACAGAGAACAGGTCCTGACAAAGCTCACTATGGCCAAAAACACATACTCAATAGGCCATGAAAATATCCGAAGATACCTCATGTTTCAACTATAGTTTCAAAATAGGCTTTGCATCATGAGAATGGAGGATGTCAGTGGTTAACCCACTTCACAAGGGTGTACCATCAACCAACCATGGAAAATGCAGATTTCTTATTCTGACTACTCTAATATGTAAAGCCATGGAAGAAATTATCATGGAAATGATCAACAAAGACATAGGCAACCTTCAGACATTGGAATGAAACCAATTTGACTTTATCAAGGGAAGGTCATGCTTACTAAACCTGGCGGACTTCTTTGAAAATGTCACCAAGGCAATGAATGATACGGAAATGATACAAAGCACTTATCTGGACCTGGCTAAACTGGTCAATACAATACCCCACTTGGGTAAGGTTGACAAACTCACCAGACTGAGCACAAATCCCTAGATAACTCACTAGATCACCAGCTCACTCAAAGACAAGACTCAGGAAGTCTGATTGGTGATACCACCTCCACTAACAGACCAGTCACCGGTGGTGTACCTCAGGGCTCTCTGCTGGGACCACTCCTATTTGACATCTATTTTTCAAAGGTAAAGGCTAATGTCAAGGTCTTTTGGCTGACCAAGTTCAGAGATGAGTGCAAACTGAGAGCTGTTATAGATTCCTCCCATGACACAAACATATTACAAGATGGTTTAACATAAACAAATGAATGGTGCCAAAGTCATAAACAAAAACTCTTTTCCAGGAACTACTTTATAGTGCCTTTTGGGAAAAATGCCACCTACACTAATTACTCCATTATAAGACACCCCCCAAGAGTTGACCTGGCATATGTTGAGAGTGAGCTTGCCTTTGACCAACATGTGGCCAAGGCAGTAAGAAAATCATTCTGTGTCACTCAACTTAAAAGTAAGACCATGCATCCAGGTCCACGCAAGTCATAGTGCCACTTTATTTGGCCCTTATCAAACCCATTATTGAGTATAATGCCCCATTTGGAATGTACCTGACCAGGCATATGCCCCCAAAGGTTGCTTACCTGGAGAATCAAGGGTATAAACACACTGTCTTGTATAGATCACCTTAAAGCTCTATCTCTATATTCAGCTTGCTATAGGTTACTGAGAGGCAATCTATGCTTGGCATATAAGGTTCATAGGTTCATAGGTTGGTACTAGGCTATTGGCCCTAGGGCCTATACAAGCCTAGCCATAACAATTCCCTGGATATTTTTTCCCACAATATTTACTTCTCTGGACCTCAGTCAAGCAAGGTGACTGACATGATACCCATGGTGAATTTCCTATCTCCCATCCAATCATCAAGGTTCCTTTTGAAGAGGGCAAGGAAGTGCTCTGCTTGACATGTATTGGCAGTCTATTCTAGAGTATGGGGAGTCTCTGGGTCAGGGACCTATCCCTCCAGCATGTTTTGTTCATTGTGATGACAAGGTTTAGATCCCTGGACCGTGTGGCTCTGATGGATTGGGATTTTTTTAAGTGGAGCATGCCCAACAGCTCAGGGTTTGACATGGCCTTGTATGTTAAGCAGAGATCACCTCTGAGTAGACGATATGCCACAGAGTATAGCTGGAGTTTTTTTTTTAGACGGTCAGCATATGGCATTTGCTTTAGGCCTGTGATTCTTTCAGTGAGGTATTTCTGTGGCCTTTCCAGCTGTTGCAGATGTCTTGTGAGGTACATACCAAACGGGGCATTATACTCTATAATGGGTCTAATGAGGGATGAGTACAGTGGGACAATGACCTCCTTTTTTCTGGATGAAAAGCCCTTAGTGATGAGGTGTGCCACATAGAAGGATTTCCTGACTGTTGTGGCAATGTGGTTATCGAAAGTGAGACCACTGTCCACCTGTGTCCCTAAGTCTTTCATCACATTTTCGATGTTTAGTGTACTGCCACCTATGTGGTTATTCATGGGTACATGTTTTTTTTCCAAAGGGGATAACTACACATTTCTTGGCATTAGGCTTGAGCCCATGGCTCTGGCACCAGGCATCTGCTTCTGTAAGGCCCTGTTGTAGAATATCCACATCATTTGGGGATTCAATAATGGCTCCCAGTTTGCAGTCATCTGCAAACTTTTTTAGCTAGAGTCCCTTAGTGTTGGCCTGTACTTCAGAGAAGTAGATTCCAAACAAGAGTGGCCCCAGGACTGAAACCTGAGGTACTCCACCTGTCACTTGTCTGGAGATGGATTTGGAGTCGGCTACTTTTATAGTCTGGGTTCTGTCAGTAAGCCAGTTGGCAACCCATCGAGTGACGTAGGGATTTATGCCCAGCTTAGTAAGATTTATCTATGATTCCAGAGTGAGGGATGGTGTCGAAGGCCTTGGTGAGGTCCAGATAGGCTGTGTGGACCACCTTACCCTTATCCACAGCTCCGGTGACTGATTCAAAGAGGTCAATCAGGTTCAGGGGAAGAGATCGGCCCTTCACAAACCCAAACTAGGTGAGGTCCAGTGTCTGAAGGTTGCCAATGTCTTTGTTTATAAGTTCCATGATAATGCGTTCCATGCCCTTGCAGATCAGGCTCGTCAGACTGATGGGATGGTATTTCCCTGGATCCAAGGTGGATTCCCCCCTTGTAGAGTGGGATAACTGTAGCTGTGCACCACTCAGTGGGCATGAAGCCTGAGGTGAGGCTATGATTAAACATGACACTTAGGTGAGGTGCCAGTTCATTTTGTAGTTCATGTAGTACACAGCCTGGGATGTCATCTGGTCCCATGGATGCTGCATTCTTATCTTTGGAGAGTGCAGTTTCTACCTGTGTGGTCGTGATTACCAGAATTTAGCAATATTTTGGTATTGAGATGGGTCCTTTAGGGGGTGAGAGGGGGGTGAAGTTGGCACTAAATCGATCTGCCAGGATATTGGCAATATCCTTGGGATCAGTATAGCTAATGCCATTCTGTTGAAGCTCAGAGCAGATCTGAGCATTGCCATTTAGATTATTGACATCACTATAGAATGCCTTGTGGTTGTCTTTGGAATCTTTGGCAATTTTATTTTCATAACTAGCTTTTGAGAATTTTATGAGGGATCTCAGCTTCTTCCTGAGGCTGGTGAGGGAGTTTTTTGCATCCTGGGATTTTCCTCTTTTCTGCAACAGTTTTTTTCCTTCTGTTGTATAATTTGTTTATAGCAGGGGACCACCAGATTGGCTTCTTTTTTTGGAGGAGAGCATCTTGGTTATATTTGGGATGGCACGATTCATGCATGAGTGGATGTGCTCATACAGTGCCTTAGTGTAGGATTCTGCAGTCAAACTTTCAGACCATGCATCCAGTAGGCTGCACACAATGAAACAAAATGCATGAACCAATAATGGCATAAGGCATCCTCAGATCTAGCTCTGATGAAACTTTTTGGACATCCACAAAATGAATGGCATCGGAACCACTAGATCCAAGGATTTTAATTTTACATGTAGCATAAATAAGACATATTGGTGAGACCAATATGCATCTCAGACAATATCCATGCTCTGGAAAGGGCTCGCATCCATGTGAAGCAGAGTCCATCCCTAACCCTACTTAAGTGCAACCTTGACCAGTGGATGGGAAACTGGAAATTCATCCTGGGCATACCTCTCAACCTGGAAACATCAAAAATCTGGACAAGGCCCATGAAAAATAGGTACAAATCTGTATGCTGATTAACATAAAACTTACATACATAATTTTGTAACCCCACCCACTCCAATGGAATTGTGGGATGCCAACTTTCAAATGCAAACTGAAGAACAGACAATCAAAATATGGCACCAAAGTCTCCCTGCAGCCATTCCATACCTGGCTATTTCTCCTCATTTACCATAAACACCAATGTGTGCATACTGCTTTACTAATACAATGCTTATTTGGATTTTATTTTTACATTTTACAGCCCAATGCACAAACACCAATAGACGTCTACTAAACAAAGCAACACTGTCTCACAATGAAAATAGACTTGGCCTTAAAACTTCTCTGCCCTTGAAACTCACATTCATTGAAACAGCATTGAAACCCAGACCACATTCAAAGAAAATGCATTTGGCCAGTGGTGGATAAAGATTACCTTTGGGCTATTTTCAAATCATTGGCCCCTTGCTTGCACACAAAACAAGAAACATACATGTTTTCTTTGATACACCTCCCTGACTTTATTAAATTATATTCCTTGTATAATACAGCACACTTGTTAGACAGAGCACATTTTACATTTATTCTTTGAACACTTTTCCAGTAGGCTGTAGGCAATGAAACAAAATGCATGAACCAATAATGACAAAACTGCACAGTTCAGAACATTTCCATCATAAAAGCCTACTTCCACAGTGTCTACACCCACATCATAAATAGAATGACAGTAGTGTAAGCCATAGGCATCTTGCACAGCTTCTTACACTTATTTTCAATTTCAGTTTTATTTTTGGGGAGGGTACAAAAGGCCAAAAACCAGGGACACATTTTAAACATTACTTGTATAATTTTGGAAAGTTGTTTTGTCCAGTCTGCTCATTTCCCTGCATTCTGTAGAAATTGCAAAGCCTGATTAATGCAAAATGACATTTGTCATTCTTTTCCCATGCAATCCTTCACAGCCAGTGTTACACTGACAATATTACCTAAGCAGTAATGCTGTTCCGTAATCTGTCACCCTTTTCATGAAAAAGAAAAATTCCTCACACCTTCCCTGAAATGTCCACCTTTGTATCTTCATACCCTCATATTCTTCCACAGATATAACTTTCTACTAAATACTTTGGCTAACGAAACTATCCTAGCATAACTTGCACTTAATTATATAATTAGGTGGTGCCACTTTAAAATGCAGTCATGATGTGTCATTTCTGCAGAGTAATAAAACTATAAAAAAACAAACAGGTTTTATACTAAGTCAACTTTGTAAAGGCCCTAAAGATTGTAGCAAAAGAGTTTCTGCTCAAGCAGTGGACAGGTAACATGAAGACCCATCAAAAAAAGTAATAAGCACTATTTTTAAAGATTTATTTTAAAAAAGTATTTGCTACTGTACCTACTGATACTGTACAGTTAGAACTGATGCTCATTTTCCATGGCAGTAGAAACTGCTTTGCTACAAACCTGATTTTTTTCTCCATTCTTAACAGCAGCTCTCTGCAGTGTAATGTAGTAAGTTTATACATCTCCTTAATGTGCAGCAATTTCCCTGTTAATAATGTTTCTGCATATGAGCCATACAACTTACATTGTTAGTACTTGGAGGTTCTCCAAGAGTTTCCCCCTAATAAAAACACTAAATGTAAGGATGACTGAACTTGTTTTCAAAACAGAGGTAATGCTTTCATACAACACAGAAAAGCAAAAAATACAGTGCTCCCATTAAAGGTACAAATAAATCTGCAGAAATGGAAACACTTAATGACCTGCGCTGGGAAAATTACTGTTATATGGCACACTGTATTAAAATATTATTTATGCTTTCCTCAGAAAGTACTTGTTGTAAACCATTGCCACCTTCAATATTACATGTACTTTCAGTCATTTTCTGGTGTACCATTTCACTTTACTAATTCTCACAGTAGGTACATTCTGCATTGTAGATAGAATGTAATATTAACACTAAGAACTGGTAGCTTATCTGATCAATATATTGCTTTGGTTCAAGCTGACATTTTTTCTACAAAATTTGAACCTACCTAGAATTAGTTTATTTTCTTACATATGAAAGTGCCACATAATCAATATGGATCTTTTTTGTCCTGCCTAGGAAAGAGTATCACACAGTCAATATAGCTCTTCTTTGTACTGCCTAGGAAACACAAAAGCAAACGTCTGTAATGACAGATCTATATCCACCTAAACAGAAATCCCTCTGCCCACACCACCCCCATTCACACAAGCAGCATGGTAGCGCAATCTGTCATCAATGTTAATACCAGTCTCCCTGGGCTCTGGTACTTCTAAACATTATTAATTCCCCATTTGCTGTTGTTTTTCACATTCTCTTTAATCATATCTCCTGCTTCTTCTCCCGAACTATTCATTCCTAAGTCTTCCATACCCTTAAACTAAAGTATAATACTTCCAACAGGGGCATTTTCACACACACACACACACACACACACACACACACACACACACACACACACACACACACACACGCACACACACACACACACACACACACACACACACACACACACACACACACACACACCCTTCCTTTCCGAACATAATGAAATAAGTTCCTTACTTCTCCGTTTCACTTCCATTGCATAGCCACAGCAAGCCTTCTAAATAAATCCACAATCAGCCAGGCCCAGTAGTGATAATAAATTTACAAACAGCCAGTAAGCCTTCTAAATAAATCCACAAACAGCCAAGAGCGATAATAACTGCACAAACAGCCAGGCAAGCCTTCTAAATAAATCCTTTCCGTTTTTGACATTCCTGCTGGCAAAGCATTTGAATCAGAGCCGGAAATACATGCGCAAGCTCAATTCCGACATGCTGGTAGCCCTGATGGAGCTGACCACATCACGCACGTGATGACGTCAACTCACAAAGCAGGAAAAATAAAACAAAGCACGAAAAATAAAAAACAAAGAAAAAAATCAGAAATGAAGGGGTGCCACTTGGGAATTGTGGCACCCCATTATTTGGACTCCAAAACATGGTAAACAATTAGCAATTCTGGACAGTTGGGAGGTATGATCCTGGGTCTGGCTCCTATGTCTTTGATAGAGGCAGACAGTAATGCCCAAACTAACATACTAGGCCATAACTTCTAGAAACGTCCTATCATACTTGCTCCTAATAAATGACCATGATGCATAGGGATACAGTTGGGTTGGATTGCATGCATAGGCTTGTAAAGGCCCTGGTGGTCATTGCTATAGTAAATAGCTATGAACCTTTGAACATATGAACCGTTTGAAATGTTCATTCTCACTTTAGTGAGTTCCACAATGCTGAGAATGAATGGCCAGACCAAAAAAAAATGGATTTATATATACTAAGTCAGAGATGGCCATTTCTCATAATATTCCCTTTGCTCCAAGGTATAGCAGTCTCAGAAGGTACAGGTGGGTTTACTGCCTACAAAAAGAAGTTTAAGGAGAAGAGTGATTTTCAATATTCACTTTTCATCTGCATTTTTACTCTTTTTTTTGCCATGTCATCACTTATCATTAATATTTTATGTATAGATATATATATATATATATATATATATATATATATATATATATATCTATAGATATATATAGATATATATATATATATATATATATACATATATATATGGGATCACTACGAAATACCGAATGCCCAAAATCCCGACGCTTAAAACAACGAGACCAGAGGACCGAAACCCCGCATTACTGAAAGACCAGAAGCGCGAAATGCAAAATCCCAGTGTTAAGGGATTTTGCCTTAGCGCTTCTGGTGTTCCGGTTCAGGTAAGTATGTGTGTGTAAGTGTGTTTGTGAGGGGTGTAGTGTGTGTAAGTGTGTGTTGTGACTGTGGTCTGTGTGTGAGGGACTGTAATGTGTGGGTGTGACTTTGCCTTGTGTGTCTGTTTGCGCGATCTTGGAGTTAGAATAATAAAGTAGGGGGGTGTGGGAGCACAGCCCCCCAACTGGGGGGTGCAGGGTGCTTGCCCCCCTGCCTATGTCTAGAGTAGGATGCATTGTTTGGTTGTGGGGGGAAGGTGTGTGTGCGTGTGTGTCTGTGTGTGTGTGTGTGCTGTTTGGTTGTGTAACTTTCGCGATTTTGAATTTCGTGGTTGTAAATATTCGGTATTGTGGGGTTTCGGGCATGTGGTCTCGGTGTTTTAAGCGTCGGGATTTTGGGCATTCGGTATTTAGTAGTGATTCCATATACACATATAAATATATATATATATATATATATCTATATATATATATATATATATATATATATAGATATATATATGGATCTACATTGACCCATCAAAATTACATGAAATGTAAACAGGTGAACTCTTTTTCACAAAAGTGCATTTTTTTGAAAATGCACTTGCGCGAAAGTGAAATTGTCTATGCAGGGGGACAAGCCCTCATGCACCCCCACACCCCTGATTATTTTATATTCTCACTCTGAGATCGCACTACAGTGGGGAAAAGGGAATATTCTCTTATCCCCGCTGTGCTGCAATCTAAGCAACAGCTCTCGCTGCTGTTCGCTTAGTTGCATTTTCACGAAAGTGCATTTTTGAAAAAATGCACTTTTGCGAAAAGGAGTTCACTTGATTACGTTTCGCTTGAAATGTAATTTTGATGTGTCGAGGTAGACCCATATGTATATATAGTTAGCTATATATATATATATATATATATATATATATATATATATATATAGTTAGTTGGTTATCATAATGTGTAGGATATTGTTTGTCTTACCATGCAGACTTTTTTGACTGTGCCACTGACAGTACTTTTAGCCATCTAGATATCTAGATTTCATTTTAAAAAGGATAACCATACCAGTAAATGCTTATTTGCATTTATATCTATTCTGGGGATACCTTCATATTCACCAAATCCCAAGGGAACAGTATAATCTGACCGCTGTCTTCATTGTACATTTTTTGAAATTGTTCCATCTCTAACTACTACATTAGGAGTTTAGTGCAAAAGATTGACTAGAGGCTATTAATCTGCCCTTCTGTAGTCCTGGTTTAATTCCACTGACCTCTGCTACCTGCTGCACTACTCTGAGCAAATCATTTAAACTGGCAGTGCTCCTAGGATGTCCACAAAAAGTAACATTTTTATCTAATAGGTTTACTTGGCTAACACATGCCACACTGACATCATATCCTTAACATAAAATTTGTAATAGGTAATGTGCTACTTACATGAATTATTCTACATGTTCTACAACCAAAGATATTACTTTCTCTGCTCTGACTAACTTTATTTCAGTGTCAGTTTTGAATTTTAAGACTTGTTACGTACAAGTCTCTGAACAGAGAGAGAATGAATTTATGAGAATGAAGACTTGCATATACTATGACTGCAATATTTTGGAGTATTCCTTTCTTCTGAGAGTTTTTATAAATCTATAGATCTGTCTATCTGTAGGTATATAGATATAGATATGAATAAGTAATGGGAGAATGGTGGAACCATTCTTGCATGGGGGGGGGGGTGCAGTGGGTCTTGTCCACTCTAAAAATATAATTTTAAAGAAAAACAGATATCGTTTACATGTATATGTTTCCATTTTCCTTTTTCACCCTTTAGTTCCACATTTTTCTATAATTCCAGGACTCACACTTAGTGGTCTCAGAATTACTAGAGTGCCTTTTATTTCAGTTTAGTGCTGTGTATAATAGCCTTGCATTTCACAAAAGATGCCATAATGTATCACTTAATTTACAGGTCTAACAAATAAATTACAAAGAAAGAAAAAAGGAGAGAAAGACAAAGACTGCAAATCTGAAAGTGACTCCTAGGGCATATTATGGCTTTGGAAGATAGCATTTCATAAAATAGAACGATTTTTACCTTGTGGTGCATGTATTTTTTTCTGCTGTAAATGGATCTGTCCCATATCATTTTCACAGGTTTTAGTTAATCCAACTATTAGTTTATTATACTTTAGTTAAAATAAGAATATCATTTATTAGAATGGCATAGAAGCTAGATAGTAACTAACAGCCTGATTCCGTATTAAAATACTTTTTTTTTTAATTTATTGACAAAATGTTTGCATTTCCATACATTTTTAAATATTCTTTTCTTAATAGATCTAATGGTCATATTCTGGCTTAATCATGTACAGCTCCTAGATCTCATGATCATCAATTTATTTTCAAATTGCACTCTGAGGCACCATTTACATGAATATGACATTCCTTTTTTATGTTACAAAGTGATAGATTTAATTGGTACCAAGTCTACACATGCAGTTTGTTTCTGGTCATGTTTTCTAAAATTATAAATCTGTATTATGGAAGTTATTTACTAGATAAAAATCTTTAAGGAAGAAAGGTCAACACTGTTATTAAAGTAAAATGTATAAAATAATCTTATTACCGAACAGCAAGCCATTATTGTATAAAATTGGTATTGCTTTTTTGATGCAGAGATAAGCAATAAAATAATAGGCAATGCTCACAAACTCATAATTCAGCTCAGGCAGGCAGATAATATTTTCATGAATATAAAATGTAATATGAAAGACAGGAATGAGAAAAGATTTTATTAAACATTAGAAAGGGACCTTTTTAGTATACACCTTATATTATGTTTAGCGCCTTCTCATTATGCAGTATTTTGAGTGAACGCAAACATTTATTTATATACAAAATGAAAATCAGAACACATAGCTGGTCTGAAAAGAAGAATTAGTGTGATAGATGCTTGTTTTTTTATCTCATGAGATTTGCGACATAGTATCCTGCTTACATCACTTTTACCAACATTTGTTTTAATTTGTTTTACTTGCTTTTTGTGAATAGAAATGTAAAACTAATGATTTTGCACCGTGTATAAATGTATGTGAATGTCTTTGAACATTTTTAAGTTCATAAGCAAGGAGTCCAGCTGACCATTGAAGAGTCCTGCCTAATTTCCCTGTAGCACTGTTTGGATAAGTGATTTGCTCAGTCACACAGGAGGCAAATGGAAGCTGAAGTAATTAAACCGGGGACTACAGGAAGCAGCTTGTTAACAACTCATAGTCTTAATCCTTTATGCTAGCGGCCATACCGATGGCCTTATCTGACTACCTTTCTGGTTATGATGTTATCACCAGTGTTTACTCCTCAAAACACTAGTGATTACTCATAGCGAATCCTTAACCATGTTAACCTACATTTTGTCATTGTCTAATTGAAAACCTAAATAGAAACAAAATACGTCGCAAAAGGCAGGTTGTTCCATACTCGTTTTTCATTCTTCTTTTGTTAATCTCCTTGAAGTACATTAGCTAAATAGTTATACAATCCAATAAAGTATGCACATGGCGTGACATAGCACATATATAGAATTATTGTGTGGTAAAAGTGATATCATGAACATTTTTAATATGTCTGTGTCTTTAAATATCTGGTTGTCTCAGTGGAATTGTATATTTACGCAGGATGGATTTATCATTCAGCTTCATTTAACTGCCTGAAAATGATAGCTATGTCTTAACTAAATCAGTAGCAGACCTTTGGTTTACAGATAAGCTTGTTTTATAATAAATGCTTGTTATTACTAAACAAAAGGAACATATACATTCTCATACAGCATATTATTCATCAGACACAACAAGAGAGGATAATAGACAGGATCCGGGAATAAAAAGGCAGGTTATAGCAGGAAAAAGGTCATTTTAATGGGTGATCTAAATTTGCCAGAAGCTGATTGGGAGATTCTAAGCTCCATGAGCAAAGAAAACTGAAGTTGCTTGATGTCTTAGACTATGAGGGTTACAGATAACTATTGCAGGACTGTACTAGAAAGTGCGAGATTATGAATTTGGTCCTACCCAATGCAGAATATGCGATGGGTGTCCATGTTAAGGCACCTTTCTCTAATAGAAATCATGCCATTTATGATTTAGAGTGTGGAAGAGAAGGGAGAAGAACAAAAAGACAAAAAGACAAAGACAGTGGCAATGATACAGAATTCTAAAATATTGGAATGTACTCTGCTGGTAGAAGGTGTCGTATATGAGCAAGGAGACTGGGAATTGTTTCCTTTCCTTCCCCTCCTCTTCATTCTTCTCTGACTGAACATGTGTGATACATTTATTTTACTTATGTCTTTAATTGGTGTAAACTTATCCTATCAGTGTTCTACATATGTACATGGTATTTACACATCTTTAGTTATTTCAATTAATTTTTCCGGTGTTTAGTTATAAACAGACAAGTAAACTTGTACTTGAACTTTGGAGTGAGTTAGGTGAGTAAGAAAACTATAGGAAAAGGCCAATGGTAGAATACTGAGCATATGTACAAGGAAGAGGCAAAAAGCTAAAAAGATAATGTAAAGATAATGCATCTGTGAATCATAGGATCATAAGATCATCGGAAGTTACTAGGCTAATGGCCCTAGGGCCCTTACAACGCTAGCCAAGTTCTACACTTATTTCCATGATCAGCATCTATTGCCCCTGTCCAAGAGGGACACAGGTGAAACACCTGGGGTAAATTTACTATTACCCATCCAATCGCCCACATTTCATTTGAAGAGGGTCAATGAGGTGCTCTGTTTGGCATGAAGTGGGAGTCTGTCCTAAAGGTGTGGTAACCTCTGGGAGACAAATCTGTTCCTCCAGCATGTTCTATTAATGTCACATACCAAGTTAAGGTTTTTAGAGTGAGTAACCCATGTACCACTTGACTTGTGGATATGCAGCATTTCCAATAAAGCAGGGTAAGAGATTGCCTTATATGCAAGGCAGAGATTACCTCTGAGTAGTCTGTAAGACACATAAGAAAGTGACAGTGATTTCTGATGATCCACATATGAGAGATGCTGAAGACCTTGAATTTTCATTGTGAGGAACCTTTGTGGTTTCTCCAATTGCTGCAGGTGCTTGTAAAGTTACATGCCGAAAGGGGAATTGTACTCGAGTACTGGTCTTAGGAGGGAAGAGTACAGGGAGGTTATAACTTCTTTTTTTCTGGAGGCAATGCCCTTACTTATGAGATGAGCAATATAGAATGCCCTTCCTAGCACTGTGGAGACAAGATAATCAAAGGTAAGGTTGCTGTCAACCTGTGTGCCCAGGTCTCTCACCACTGAATGCATACTTAGGGTGCTGCTAATGATGTGGTAGTTAGCAGGAACATTGCTCTTACTAAAAGGAATGATAATACATTTTTTTGCATTGAGTTTAAGGCCATTACTTTGGGACCAATCATGCGTTTGTAGAAGACCCTGTTTCATTTGGAGATCCAATGACCACTCCCAGTTTGCAGTCATCGGCAAACTTTGTCAGACATACACCTTAGTTTTTTGCTTGTACTTACAAACTGTAGAGGTCCTAGGACTGATCCTTGTGGAACATCACTGGTGACAGGTTTGCTATTGGAGGTGGATCTCCCTATTTTGACTATATGGGTTCTATCAGTGAGCCAGTTAGTGATCCATCTAATGATATTAGGGTTGATGCCTAGCTGGGTGAGTTTGTCAGTGATGCCTGAGTGGGGGATAGTGTCAAAAGCCTTAGCTAAGTCTAGGTAGGTTGTATGTAGAGGGCCTTGGTAACTCTCTCTCAAAGTCCACCAGGTTTGACAGACAAGATCTCCTTTTGACAAATCCAAACTGAGTAAGGTCAAGTGTTTGGAGATTACCCATATCTTTGTTGATAAGCTCCATGATCATTTGCTCCATGACCTTGCAGATAAGGCTTGTCAAGCTAATAAGTCTATAGCTTCCAGGTTCAGTGGAAGCACCACCTTTGTGCAAGGGAATAATGGTGGCCATTTTCCATTCAGCTGGGTCAAAGCTGGTGCTTAGACTATGACTGAAAAGAGTACCCAATTGTATTGCTAATTCTTGTTGGAGCACACATAGGACGCAGACTGGGATGTTATTAGGTCCCATAGATGCTGCAGTTTTGGCTTTAGTGAGGGCATTTATGACCTGCTCTTTAAGAGATACAAGATAGGTGACAGATGGTAGGGATGTCATGGGGTATGTGTGGCTGGGACAGGGGAGTGAAGTTTTCAAAGAACCTGTTGGCCAACAGGTTAACTATGTCCACAGGCTCAGTATATGTGGTATCATTAACTACCAGTTCAGCACAAATCTGGACCTTCCCATTTAGGTTGCAGATGTAACTAAAGAATGCCTTATAGTTGTCCTTAGTTGAGGAAGCTAATTTGGATTTGTAGTTTGCTTTGGAGGACTTTACAAAAAGTCTTATTTGCCCTAAGGCTCACTCCGTTTTACTTTTAGACAGCAATTTATTCCTCTTATTGTAAAGCCTGTTAGTGGCAGTTGTCCACCATGCAGCTTTGTTCTTCCTTGAGAAGCTTGTTTTGTTTCTATCAGGTATGGCCGAGTCAAATGCAGTTATACAAGTGTTTGTATAAAGCACTGGTGTAGAACTTGGCATAGCTGACAGCTCCATCTGAGGGGGGAGGTGCAGCTAAGCGATTTATACCATCCCATAAGAGGTTATACTCTGCTTTGGAGAACAAAAAAGAAGAAAAGCACTGTCAGGAAAATGGGAAAGCATCAAAACTGGTAAAGGAAGCTCCACATATAAAGATTTCAAAGAGAATAAGAGTAGGGTAGCAAAGAAGCAACTAAATAAGAAGTGAGATAAAGAGGAATGAATGCCCTTGATCACTTAATGTGGTATCAAGAATATTGTCATAATAAAGCAATACAAATTGTCTTACTTCCAGAAGTAGCCAATGAGGATTTTAAGTCATGGGCATCTCAATCCAGTTTATCTGTGGTGGGATGTGAAAGATTCCACCTGCTGGTAATGTGCAATAAGAGATGTGAGAATTCGACAGATGCTGGGACTATAGGAGACCACAGAGCAGGTAGAGGCAATGTGGAATGGGATGGGGCACAGTTTTTGTTTTTTGCTGAAACCCTGGAATACTCATAGCAGTTCCTAAGCATGAGACTGGACAGATGTTTCCACAGATGGGGTGAAAAACAGTGTTGACTGAACATGTTATGAACACGTCTCCAAGACAATCCTATTCTGGGAATGGAACATTTCA
This sequence comes from Protopterus annectens, assembly GCF_019279795.1. Taxonomy (NCBI): domain Eukaryota; kingdom Metazoa; phylum Chordata; order Ceratodontiformes; family Protopteridae; genus Protopterus; species Protopterus annectens. Next base: position 679,965,076 of record NC_056744.1, on the reverse strand, counting down.
GTTCATAAACAGCTTAATAATCCACATACTGAATTTTAAAGTTGATTAGATATATTGCTATGACCTGGAAACAAATCAGAAAAATGTGAGCTGCTGGAGTAAAGTTTTAGCTTTCTATCTCAATAGTAGCTGAATACAGTGGGATAGTAACCTTAAGCTGAGATATTACTAGATGTGACAGAAAGATAAAACTGAATAATGATGTTGTGATGGCTATTTAAACCATGTTTTCTATAAATGTTTTTAAAGCATTGATGAGCATTGATATTTTTAAATGGTTAACTCCGTTTATATATGTCTATTCATTGTTTATGTGGCTTTGAATGTTAAAATTCAATAAAATGTTTAAATTAAAAACTTACTAAAAGAGAAGTTGGTCAACACAGCTACACAGGAATATAATGCTAGCAGTTAAGAAAAAAAAGGTAGGCCTTATAAGAGATGGAAAGGAAGAGGAAGAAAGATAAAAAAGGTACAGTACATGGAGGTCAGGAAAATGGCAATAAATATAGCAAATACTTCTTCTTTCGGCTTTTTCCCAGTTAGGGGTCACCACAGCGAATCACCTGACTGCTCATGATTGGCAGTGGAGTTTTACTTTGTCGAGTTGCCAGCCTGACGCCCAACCTTCCACAGAAGGTACACACACGCACACACAAACATCTCAGGACAATTTAGTGTCCAATCCACTTACAGCATGTCTTTGGAACTATAGTAAAGACTAAAACTGAAAAAAAAAATAGAATAATAGCTCAAATAGGGGAAAAGAGGTTTTGTAGGTACATTGTAGGAATTTAGGAGATAACAGAAGACCAGGAAAAAAAAACACACTGATTAATATTGTACAGTGGTCAACAAAAAGGAAAGCAAAATGTGGGTGGTATAGTTGGAGGGAGGCAGGACAGACTGTGGAGAACAGTAAACAGGCAGAACAGAATAAAGAGACAGAAAATAGATACCAGGACAGAACAGAAGGAGAATCCAAATGACCTGAGTGCATTGGGGAAAATAAAGTGCAAGTACTAGATGGGCTACCGCCCACATTTCTCCCAAACTCTGTCTAGTGTGTTGGTAGACCCTCTTAATGGAGATCTAATAGATCACTGGCTAATGCAAAATTGTTAAAGTTCTAGAAGGCAACAAGTGAATATCCTTGTCCAAATGTGTCAGAAGCAAAAGTTGTCATATTTGACTAAAACTAGATACCAATATCTTTAATTTAGGAGAAGCAATAACTAATGGCATCCAGTCTTGAAAGAACAGAAGATATTCTGAAGTAGGGGAATTTTTAATATAATATAAATTGTTATGCTTATACCTTGTATACTAAGTAATGTTAAAAGACAATTACATATTAAAAGGGCTTTCACCAAATGATGTGCAGCAGGCATTAAACCAGAGAGAGTGTTGGGATTAAGAGCTAAATAAACATGGAAGCAGGGGACTGTGTCAGGTATATATATCAAAGCTTCACTGCAAGCATATTAATTAGAGACAGAAATAAACAATGAGTTTGTTCAGTTCTATCAACAGTTGCATGCACACCCATCGTGTTGGGGATATATGTACATGCATATATGTAAATAGAAACTTGCATACGTAATTCATTTTGTGATGCATAAAGTTATCAAATGGAATACAGATCAAAAAAAGGCAGTCAGAGCCAGTATTTTTGTGAGACTGTTGAGTACCAAAGACAGGAAGATCTTCCCCTTTTCTGGCATTCTGCAATCTCAGAGTTAATATATTTAAGTAATTGGGGTATGAGGAATAGTGAAGGTGCAGAAAGGGGCTCCCACTGTAAAAACACATTTTATTTTTTTCCTGTGAAGTCCATTTTTTTAACAATTTAATTTAATAAAATGGACTTTAATGAAGTTGTACTTCAACTATTTGTCATGTACCAATATGAAATGTTACCACCTAACAGCAAAAGGTTAAGTAGTTCAGCTCTGAGGTGGGGTACTTTCTGTATGGAATATGCTTGTCCTCTCTCTGTGTTTGAGTCGGTTTTCTTGGGGTGCTTTGGTTTCTTCCCATATTCCAAAGAAATGTTGTAAGGTAGAAGAAAAACTCTAAATTGCCTATAGATTTGACTGTTTGCATGTGAGATATGGAAGACAGACCTAGCAACCTATTTCCATTTCCCCTATGCCTTAAAAATGATGTGGGTAGCAGTAGCTATCAGTGGGGTCATTCTAGAAGTTGGATGCAACTCATAAGAGAGAAAGCAATATATATATATATATATATATATAGTTTTTTTTTCCTTTTAAATTTGTTGACTGGGGTAGTACACTGATACAAGGAGCTATTTTAGCCTGAGCCTGGGTGTTTAATACAAAAATAAGATAAACAAAGATCATACATAGCTGAAGTAATAAATATAAAAGCATACCAAACATATTAAACACTGTGTTTCACAGCACATCTAAAACACTAACCACTGATGCCCCCAGTCAGATACTCAATGGGACCAGCTGCCTAACTCTTTCCAGGATGGTAAGCTGTCACCATACCTAACTCCCTCATTACCCGCCTAACTCCTCTGCCATCAGAACTGCTAAAAGATGTCATTATTTGGGGTAGATTCAGAACATTATTTATATGTACTGTGGATGCAGGAATGATGTGCTATAAGAAACTATTTTCATAATTTATGTATACTTGTGTTAAAAACTGGTCCATCACTATGTATGAGAAAATTTAAAATTTAACAGTGAAAATGTGGTAAGCCCATTTTAATAAGACTTGATCTCATAATGCCTCATGCATTGTTTAAATCTGCTATTGCTAGCCCTTAGTGCTTTTTTTTTACTTGTTCTTACAAGGTTTAAGTAATATTTCTGTAAAGGAAAAATGAATCTTGCATACTCTTTAGTATATAGGAAATCATGTCTACAACAAAGTTTGGAGATATTGGATACTTCTGAATACTAGGGAATTTTGACAGTTTTTCAACACTGTCAAGGACATCTCACTCAGTAACTCAAAGATGTGATTTACTGTCCACATGTAATAAGATTATAATTTCTTTGTTTTGCTATGACAATCTAACACAAAATAAACCATTTGGCCTAATAATTCCTTGCAAAGGCAGCAAGCACTGTAGCGGAAATTCTGTTTCATCCACCAGTATCTACAGATGTGTACACTCAAATCCTAAGTATAAAGTGAAGAATGTGTACCATTTGTACCACAGAAGTTTCTGAATTAAAAGAGTATTAATGGTGATGCATTAACAATGAAGCAGAACATTAATAGTGTGCATCAACCAGGCAGTAATGTCCATACATAGTCCAAGTACATAAAAGCTCTTTGCTGCTCATAAAAAAAGTATTACAAATATCTAAAACAAATGATCTGTATAGCGAATGCAAGTCAGTGTTGTTTTAAGTCATTTGTTCCCAGAGTAATATAGCTGTCTCTGCTTATTTCAGAAAGTAAATTACTTTTTTATTCATAACTTTAATCCAATAATTCTTCAAACTATTAGTAGGAATGGAGACTTAAATTAAAAACAGCCACTTGAGATTTATTTCTTAAACATTGTCTAATACTCTATTTGATTCACTAAAAGATGAAATGACTATGCTAGTGTATCCACTTAGCAATTATGTATAGAAAACTCTTCTTTTAAATTATATTGCAGAGACTACAAAGCCTACAACCCCAAAGGGTTGCTTAAAAGTAGTTGGAATTGTAAATGGAAATTTGGTTTCAGAGAAAAAAAATACATTGCCCATTATTGGGAAAATGAGTCTTATTGTGGTAATTCCATAGTTATGTGTGTGCAAGTGAATTAACGTATGAACAGCAGTTGAAATTTATTGTATAAATGCTTATATTTTTACATATGTGTGGAATGTTGTATGTTACAAGCAAGTACATATACTTGCATGAACAGTTTAGTCCATCTAGTCCTACATACACACACACACACACACACACACACACACACACACACACACACACACACACACACACAACATTAAGGCATCACAGCATTAGAACTGTAATAATAAAAGCATTGCACGATTAGAATTGGAACAATAAGTACATCACAATATTAGGACTCTAAGAATGAATACATCACATTACAACTGTAGGAATGAGTGTTTCACAGCACTGGAACTGCAAAAATGAACTAACAACAACATGAGATCTGTGAGAGTGTATAGATCACAGCATTAAAATTGTACAAGTGAGTCCATCACAGCATTAGAACAGTAAGAATAAATAGATCACATTATTAGAGCTGGAGAATAAAAACATCCCAACATTAGAACTGTAAGAATGATTACATTACAGCATTAGAAGTGTCAGAATGAGCGTATCACAACATTACAGCTGTAAGAGAAAATCCATCTCCTCACTAGAACTGTACCGATGGGTGCCTCCCAACATTAGATCTGTAAGAATGAATATGTCACAGCATTAGAAAACATCACAAAGGGGTGCATCACAGCATTAGAACTGTAACAATGAATATGCCACACCATTAGAACTGAACAAATTAATACACAGCCGCACTAGAACTTTAAAAAGGACTAGATTACAACATTAGAACTGTAAGACTTTGTGCATCACAGTATTATAACTGTAAGAATGAATGCGTCAAATGTACTAGAAGCATGCAATGGGTGTGTGACCACAACAGAACAATATGGGTGGTATTCATTGTCTGGGACTTTGCAGCTATGTAGCTGTTATCTTTGTGGAGTGCCACTATGCACATATGCAAATAAGCTAAACATAGATGAATAAGGAAAGGTGAAGGCATTTTGAAAAACTTACCACTCATGGCAAAAGCATATAGTAACTAAAGTTAAGCATTATATGCAAAGTTCTACATGAAAGCCGTAGGCTTTGTATTACTTCATATGTATTAGATATTGCAGAGGGACGAGCTATGCACAATCATGCTTGAAACATCTAAGGCTTGTGGCAGACGTGCAGCTTTTATTATTAATATTTAAAAAAAATAAAGGGGGTTAAAATGTTTTATATAGGAGTATCCTTATGTGGGCACACTGTTGGTCATTTTAAAGAATAGAAAGGGGGAGAAGGAAAGATTGAAAAAAGGGGATAGAGCAAAGATGGAGCCACAGAAGGAGCACATCAATAGCGTTGTGTTGGAGGAGGAGGGAAAGGAGGGGCACATGTTTTTGTGGTAGATACACTGCCTTTTTAATTTTTTATGAGAGGGTAGTGTGGGTGGTAAATATGTAAGAGGGTATAGGAAAAGGAATAAGAGAAGAAAAAGTGATGAAGTGTCAGCAGGAGTCCCAGTCCTCAGAGCCCCAAACATTTCCCCTGCCAGATGGTGGGTGAAGTGGATGACCCCAGTGTTGAGGGGGTAGGGTTCTTTGGTGGAGTGTGGTCAGCATCAAATGGGAGAGCATGTTTTGAACACACAGAAGATCATCCTTTACTGGATGAATCTGTCTGTCTATAACCTGCTCCAGCATGTCTTCAGCCAATAGGAGCCCCTGTTCAGTGATACTTGCCACGCTGCCATGTACCGGGTTAGCTGCATGACCAGTGCCACTGCCATGACCCTGTGACGATGTCCCCAGATGGACAGAAGGTGAGTGCTCACTAACCTGAGAGGTTAGTGCCTGTGGCAATCCAGAAGAATGTGGATCTGTAAAAAAATGAACATAAATGGTAGTGAAAGAAAATAATAAAGGACAAAGGGCCGTATAATTAAAATAAGAAAAAGAGGGAAATAAGAGGAGGAGAGAGACAAAAGAGAAACTTCATGGAATAAATTCTCACATCATGTTACACAGCTTTTAATTTCTAATTTGAATGCATTTTTATTTTATAAAATCTTTATTGAAGTAAAACAGAATGTATAGAACGTGCTTATGCAAACTTTTGGATGAAATTGTATGGGAAGTGCTGAATGCTTACTTGACAGGGGAGTGTTTCCCATCAAGTAATGGTGGGGTTTATATGCTGTAGTCTACTACTCAAACATAATGATCACATTTGTGCCAGATATGCATTTGTTTTTAATACTGAACTGAAAGCACCTTTTGTAAATACCCACAGCTTATAAAATAAGTTAAAAACAGATGATTGCACTGATATACTAACATATTGTTCACTCTTGCTTGCAGTAATGTATTAAATGCACTCTTGTGCTTCACTTACATTAATACATTAATTTCTAAATATACAGTAATAAAATGAGTTAACACAGAATTCTGTTCTTATATAATGATATATCCCTTACTCTTGCTTGTAGTAACATACTGAATGTACTCTAGTATTTCATTTGCTATGCAATATTAATTATATTAATGAAACCAGTTAAACACACCATACTATTTACTATTTTATTCAGGGCTACCAGCATATTCAACTAGCTTAGCTGTTCTTCATTGTTACTGTCTCTTGTTATAGGAAATGTCTTCCTCAGCTATAAAGAGAAAACATAAGACACTTCATGTTTACCAGTATTTCTCCTTTTTAAACCCTTAACATTACTTATATGATTAGCAGTTATTTGGCATCTTCCTTTTCCTCAAGTTGTAAAGACATCTTTTTAAATATTATGCTTTGCATGTAATAGTCTGTGAATTTTGTTCAACCAGAACGTGCACACATAAAGAAACATGTAGTAAGTTGTGGAAGTTTTCTTTTCCTTAGCTGTACAAAAGTGTGTGCTTTGACAGTTTTCTTCCTTAAGAATTCTAAGCATATAAGGGTATGATTTTAATATGTGTACAGCAGTATTAATGCCACTGGTCATTTTCTCAGTAAAGTATATGCTGGACATTCCCTTTTATACTGCAGCCCTTACTCCCTTCACCCAGCCTCCACTCTGACTACGGTATGGTGCCTGAGTTCAGCTATCCTGTGCATGCATTTAATATCATGCAATGTATTTCTATTTTTTACAATAATCATACTACTAAATTTTCTGGCTTACACAAACTGCAAGTAATTTAACTACTACCTAAGTTAATGCAATACTAAATGCCGAACATTTAGAGATGATGGCAGACATTCAGAGGTAGCAGTGACCTCAGTGACACCTTTTCAAAGGAGAGCACAGTAGAGGAATTTGTTATAACTACCCCAGGAAACACAGAAAGTATTGGCTGCCCAGCAGAGGTCAACCCTCTTACAGGATGGAACAGCCTTCCCTCCATTAAGTCCACTTCCCCTCAACTTTCTGCCTCTGATTTCCTTTATCTTTTCAGCTACCTTCCCATCCCTTTCTCCACCCAGTCCCAAACTGCATCTGACACTCCCACCTCTTCTCATACATCCCTTTATTCTACTTCAGTACTATCACATCCAAGGACATCTACCCTCTGCTTGTACAGATTAAACTTGATAGCACCCCCGGTAGTGACAACCTTCACCTGTGTTTTTGAACTTGAACTTCACGCTCATTTTATACCCTTTTTCAATGGGTCACTGATAAACAATTAGTACTAAACTACACCAAACAAAACAATGCTTTTTGGTGCAAGGAAATAGCTCACTTCTATCTTCAGGCCTCTAAAAATCCTTGATTATCTTAATAACAACATTGAAAATGTCACTTCATTCAAATACCAAGGAGTTTGGTTTGACCCACTTCCTAAATTTCCAAATCCACCTAGACTGCACACACACACACACACACACACACACACACACACACACACACACACACACACACACACACACACACACACAATCAACTCTCTCCTATTCTGGGTGAATAGGATCTCTGCTTTTCTCTCCAGGCCCTATTGAAATGACACAGGTTAAGATATCTTTACTGGCTCTGCTCAAATATAGTCTTCTGCTAATTGCTGCGGCTTCTAAAAGAAATGAATCCAACATTCATTGGATTTCAAATGCCATGCGCAGATGCATCACTCTCTCACCATGAAATGAATACCACTATAAAACCATTGAAAAATATAACTTAAAAACTGTTCATGTGAGGCTGGCAAGAAAGTAGAGCTCAATAGGTAAACACGCAGAATTGGCTGAGCATTGAATCTTCATAGATGCGTAAGCAACACCACTAAAGAATTACTCATACAATATTTAAAACCAGCCGTAACATGCCTTTACTAAACTACTCTAAAACAAACTAGAAAATGTTTTCCACTTGCCCATATTTGATTTCCAAGTAGAAGGTTGGACAGTCAAATGAAGATGTTTCAGATTGGGATGTATCTAACAATCTCTGTTTATATGAGTAAGTTATCTGTGAGGAAGCATGTGGCAATTAAGTTTTACTACTTCTAAAGCATGACAGAAAAATTGTTGTCTCTTCCTGTGTCGTCACAATTATGCTTGAAGAGTCCTTCTGAATCTTGTGAATGACTACGGATATCAGTGAAAGTGGTGGAAAGACATACAGAAACTTTCTCATTCATGAAAATGAAAAGACATTTGTCTTCCTGGCCTGTTTGCAAGGAACCTGGAGTAGAACTTATCTATCAGCCTGTTGCAAATGGAGACAAAGAGATCAAATTGAGACAATCACCTCATTTCGATCAATTCACAGAAGACCTCCAGGTTCAGTTTACATATGTGGGTGTCTGTCTTGGACATTTTCAGTTTGTTTGCAATATTTACTTTATTTATTTATTTTTTACATTTCTTTAACTGGATAATCTGACTGGGCAGAGCTCCTTTTCCTCAGAGGCTCAGGGAGAAAAGCTCCACAAGAATTTACACAAAAAAATAAATGTGATTTTACAATATAATTTTCAAACAGCTGAAATGCAGAAAGTAAGCAGAAAATTATACAATTTATAAATACATATGATCAATATATATTCAGCATTATTTAATAATAGTGCTGTGCTCTGATAGAATGTAGTAGCCTGAAGGGTAAGACTCAGATAACATGATAGTCCCCAGGCTATCACTGGAGGTCTATAATGGGGTGTATGATTTCCTCCCCCACATTTGCTTTCTTATCACATTACTGTGGTATTGTCTAAAGGTCCTAGAGTCCAAAATGATTCAGGTGCTTTAAATGATTCACTTTCATCATCTTTTTAACATTTACATGCTTTAGACTTACTTTTTGTTCCACAGACCCTACAATTTAATCCTCATGGGGAAAAAAATCTCCATGCAAAGTCTGAGACATCCATTGTAAACAAGTAAGCTGGAATAGGAGGGAGACCTTGATGGAGAGATATCTGGTGCACCCACAAAGTAATGCCCTTTTGAAAAACCCCAACACATGTATATGGAAATGGATAGAAGGTTGCTTTTGTGACTAAACAGATATGAGAAACCATTTCATATTTCTGATGTGAAGTCTGGCTAAACAACAGTGGAAGAGCAGAAACCATGAAACCCAAAACACTGAGATATTCCCTGGCTAACATCAGGCTCTGTGTTAAGAAAATCAAGAATTGGTCCTTCTACTGATCTACTTTGTCCTGAGGAAGGAAGAAAAGCCCTAGGCAACCCAAAAACATCATCTTGTGAGAAGGAATGAGAAGATATGTCTGTAAATTTACCTGTAAGCCGAGAATAAGAAGGAGATACTTTAACCATGCTGTGGATTAATGACATTTTGAAAAATAAAATAATTTGCAAATATAAGACAATTGACTACATATGGAAAATATGAATACGTTTTTGACTTGCAATGAGTTATAACTAGTATCATACACTTTGTAAATACCCTGGGAGCTATAGATAGTACAAAGGATAAGACAGAAAAGAATTAAAAAAATGGTAGCTAGACACAGATCCTTTTGAACTGGAGCATGATGGTATGCATCTTTTAAATTTAGAATTACTCGAAAACTAGGGTAGGGAAGAGAGGTAACAGGACCTGAAGGAAAGGCATCTTGAACTTTAGGGCTTTTACGTGATAGTTGAGAAAGGAATGGTCTAGGGCTGGCCTCCAAGTTCTTTCTTCCTTTGGCACCAGAAAAATATCTTCATTAAAATTCTCTCCCTGTTTGTTCTATGGAAAATGGTTCTAATAGCTTTCAAGACCTTATTTGTCCCCAAACTGCAGGAAATAGAGAGGTTTGGTTTGAGAGATGAGGTGGTATCCACTGAAAGGGAAGTAGGGTGTCCCATTGCCACTTGTAACCCATCTGAAGGATTCTAAACTCCCAGTTGTTTGAAATTGTCTGATGACACAGAGGAAAAAAATGTGCATTTAGGGAACATTTATAGGGTTTCAAGGGTGAGACTGGGAAAAATGTGAAGGGTCATAAAGCTAGTCTGACTTTTTGAACCCTCCTTGTTTCTGTGACATTCCTCCTTTCTCTCTTTTTTCTTTTTTTTTTTTTTTTTTTTTTTTTTTTGCTTGAATCTGCTTGACATTGATTTTTGAAATTTACTTATCTGTAGCTTTCTGAGACTGCTTTCCTGTTTCCCATATAAGGATATAAGGATATAAGGATATTGTGTGCTGGGTGGAAAAGAGTATTAAACTTTGAGAATGAGGGTTGAGAAATCGGTGTTAGCCCATGAATTAATTTTCATCTTTCTTCAAATTTGTTAAGGACCCCAGAGACTCCAAATAAAACTTCTCTGTCTAAAGAGAATTCAAAATCTCAGATTTCATATCCTTTGATAATTTTTGTTAACATAACCAAGCAAATATTTTCCAAACCAATTCAGTAGCATTCTCTGGCTACAGCATCAGCAGAGTAGCAAAAACACTTCAAAAAGTGTTTGGTTACCTGAAGAACAGAACTAGCAAATAAAAATAAATATATCAGATTTATTTTAATCTCTGAAGCAGGGATGTTAGCAGTTAAATTTCCCCATTTAAGAAAAAAAGCAATCGGGGAATTTTTGCATATGGTGCAAATGATTCAAAAATTCTGAAGGCTAAAGTACAAAAAGAATGCAAAATCATTTCCATCATTGTCAGGTTCACCAAAACCTTAGACAACATTCCCATCCTCAAATCTTTTCTAGCATGGATCTGTATTAATATCCCTTATGAGACCTTACTACTAGACAATGCAAATATCGACTAGCAAAAGCTATCCTCTACTTCTCTCTCCCTTCAAATCAACCTACACAGTTTCCATCAACTTATCACAACTTCTACCAACTGCAACAACAACAATGCCCAAGGTACCACGTTAGACTGGATTATTACCTATGACCCCACCATATATCATAACCCCAGAGCCCTGCCCAACTCTCAAAGTGACCTCCTCCCTATCCAAGTCTAACGTTACTCTTCCCAAATACCTAAATGTAACCATTTTGAGAGTGTCACAAGCTTTTTTCTTTCAATCCTGAAACCTTCAATAACAGGCTCAGTTCCATAAAGTGAGACTTCCTTAAGTACCTCCCTCTTAATGAAGCCGTTCTACAATTTAATCACATTTTTCTTGATATACTTGACTCTTTAGCTCCTCTTAGAAATGTGAGGCTCAAAGCCAACTGCTCACTTTGGCTCACCAAAAACACCCTATCTCTCATGAAAGAAAGACAAAAAATTGGAAAAAATGACTAAAAATTAGATCGGCAACATTCCTACAAACATATAAAGAACTAAGAAATCTAGCAAAAACAGCAATTAACAAAGACAAGAAAACTTACTTTTATAATCTCCAGTTCTCTCAAAAGTCTAACCCCAAAAAAGTCTGGCATGCCATCAATAAAATCTTAAATTCAGGTCAACCTACCACCCACAACCCCTACCTTAATAATGCTCTCTTAGATACTGCCACTTTACTTAATACCCACTTTATCAAATCTATTCAAAAACTTACTCAACCATCCCAAAGCCATAACCGCCCTCACACCACTCACTACATATGCAACACAACCCCTTTCTCTCTTAACCCCGTCTCCATAGCCTACATCAAGTCAATTCTACCAAAACTGAAATATTGTTCTCCCTCTACCGATAACCTCCCTCACCTCTTTCTTAAACTCGCTGCTCGTTCTGTAGCCTATCTATTTCTATCCTAATAAATAGATCTATCCAAGAGTCTGCTGTCCCCAACATCTGGAAATCTTTCTACACCATTCCACTTCACAAAGGAGGTAACTCCACTAAGCCCTTTAACTACAGACACATTGCCATCCTATCTCCTCTATCCAAAATCCTGGAAAAATGTATTCACAATCAGCTTTTAACTCAACTTATTAATGAAAATCTTCTGAACCCCACTATACATGGCTTTAGGCCACACCACAGCACCTCCAATGCCCTCCTATCCTTCACTCACACTGTTGCTGAAGCCAAGGACAAAAACCTCCTAATGTCTTGCTTCTTTCTTGACCTCTCTAAAGCATTCAATACTGCCTCTATTCCAAGTTACTTACTAAGCTTACTGACCTTAATCTCTCCCCTCTACTATTCACTGGTTCTCAAGCATTAAATCAAATAGGCTCCAGTCTGTCAGATAGTGACCTGCTTGCTCTCCTTTCCTACCTATCCAAAAAGGTGTCCCTCAAGGCTCAATCCTCACCCCCCCTCCTATTTAACATCTTCACCAATGATCTTTACTCCTTCTGCAACACCTCCTCCCTCATACGGTACACTGATGACTCTACTCTTATTGCTTGTGCTGACAACATCTCTAAACTTCTTTTCATCACCCAAGACTCCTTCACATCTGAGGAAAATTGGCTCACAGAGCATCAACTTATACTCAACCCCCAAAAAACTAAGCTCCTACTATTTCTCCCCAAAACTCTCCACCACCTTAAATCCACATTTACTATTTCTTTGCTAGATAACACTCTCATCAAAGCTCAGCCTCACACTAAAATTACTGGGTACAATAATCGATCACCAACTCAAATTTGACATTCATATCCAACACTGTATCAAAAAAATGAACGTGAAACTGGGTCTTCATCTACAGAAAGAAATTTCTTGCTCCCAACTCGAAACCCACCCTTGCCCAAGCCTTCCTTCTCCTTCCATGTCTCCTCTATTTTTCCCCTATCCGAACTTGCCTCCAGTCAAATCTTCTCTCCAAACTAGAACAAGCTTACAATTACATAGCCAGATTCGCCAGTAACCAACCTTATAAATCCCATCATTGCCTTGCCCTGAAACAGTGTCAATGGCTAGAATTCCCCCAGCTCTTACTACTTGCCCAGCTGCAGCTGACACACTCCCTACTCAACAAACCACTAGCCTTCCTATCACTCTCTGCGTTAGTATCCCCTTATACCCCAACCCGGTCTCTTCATAGTTCCAGCCATCACCTTCTAGACTGCTATAAACCCAACAAGACTTATGGTAAACTCTTCTATAAACAGTCTGTGTCCCTTGTGTGGAATAGGTTACCACCTCACATTCGTAGCATCACTAGTTCCAGCTGCTTTAAAACTGAAGTCAAGCACTACTTCCTGAACTCAAAAGCCTGTCCTTGCCTAAATCCTCCATAATCTGCATTTCCCTTTCTTTTTCTTTTCACTACCTGTGTACATCTAATACTTCAATAATTAATGTGCTCACTAGACAATACTACATTGTGCTACTTGGGAAAGATATGTCATTATTGTAAATACTTAAATGTACTAGTTGTATTTACTTCATTTAGTTTTATTTTTATTAGTTATTTGTTTCACCTGATTACTGTATATGTAATTTTTGCTTATGTTGTACTGCTGCACTGTTTTTCTTGGGTTTTGTATATCACCTACTATGTTATCTTTTTATGTTTGTATTGCTGGAGCTTTTATCCTTGTGTCTCTACTGAAAAAGGGCCATTGGCTCAGATGGACTAACCCTGTTAAAAATGTCACATAAATAACTAAATAAATGGATTCACAAAGAATTTGGCACCAGATGATTTAGCCCAGAGGCGTAGCTTACTCCATCTGCTCCCTGAGCCTATATAACAAACCAGCACCTCAATCCCTCAGTTCTTCAAGCAAAAAGCAAAAGAGGCACATCACTGTATTAAGTTGGCTTTTTTTTTACAGACATTTCCAACCCTCCACCAACAAGCTTTACCCCCACCCCAACCATGCAGGTCTTGTTTCTGTGCCCTGCCCCAATATTCTTCCTTGACACAGTTTATTAAAAAAACACTACTTCTTTTAAACTGTAGCAACCTGCTTGATATAAATGTAGCAAACATTTACTACAGTTTATACCCTGCCTGTATGGAGTGCTGCAACACTTATATTTACAATAAAAAGAAAAAAAATTCCTGCTTGCTAGAAATATAGCAAGACGCTGGTACAGTTTAGACCACATATGGAATGCTGCACCACTAAGGTTTGACTGCAAATGCAATATCAGGCTTTTAAAAGGTGGCATTGCACTGAGGAGTGATAGGGATGATCAATGGCCTGTCATGCCAACCCAACACTTTTCACCAGGGGCGATTGCACCTCTCGGCCTGCCCTAGCTATGCTTCTGGTTTCGCTAAGAAATAACTACAGGATTTGATTTGTGATTATAAAATAGATATCTATGAGACTGAGTGACTTTTTTCAGTCTATCAGAGTTTTAGGAGCTTTTGTTTGACCATCAGACATGTTGCAGACTGTCAAGAAAACAACCTCTAAAGCTGGTAGCACAGGGAGAACAGCTGCAGGCTGATGGAAATCCAGCTGTAACAAATCAGAATATTTAAATCGGGGTACTGCAATTTCACATTTTTCCAGCTGAAACAATTCTTTTATCCTGGCCATTGCCTCAAGAGAAAATAACCCGTGAGAGGGAAAACAGATGAAAAATGAAATTCAGCCTCAAATTTTCTCCTTTATGGGTATATGTTCTGGAGAACTACATTCTCACTCCAGCTGTTCAAACTCAGAATCAGTCTCAGATAGAGATTTTTTTTTTTTTTTTTTTTTTAACTCAGTGAGGAATCAAAAATTAAGGATAATAAGTCCTTTGCAAAACCTTGCCAATTATCCCAGCCCATCCTATGAATAACATGAGATGAAATGTGCTTTTTTTTTTTTTTGTGGAGACTTTGTAGAAAATGACGGACTCCTGAAAGTGCTTTTTTCCCCTTAGGAATAGAGCACTGTAGGCCAGCTTTGGGGCAAAGCCTCAACTGCTTAAAAAACATTTTCCTCTTCTAGAACCCACGAGGATTATTGTTTATACTTTGCATAGTGTTTGTTTAGAGTCTTTCCTTCTTTAATTCTGACATCAATGAATGCATCATGGCTTTAGATATGTAAAATGAGTGCATCACAGCATTAGCACTGTAAGAATGAAAACATCACAACATTTGAACTGTAATTATTCTCCATTTATTCTCTATGTGAGAATGAGGGCAGTACACCAAGTTATTTTTTGCCCTTCCTTCCTGGTATGTGTGTGTCTCTGAAGTTTATTCAGTAGACTATATTTAACTACCTAGATCTGCAACTGTACAAAAGTGTTATGGTTCAATTTGAAGCCAAGGTGTTTAAAAGGCTGTCAGACATAATGTTTATTATAGTGCCAATATGCATAAAGTACAGTTGCATAATTTAAGTTGCCATAGCAGTAGATGTTTGAATAGATCCCTTTTGAAGTAGCCTAACATTTATGGGTTATATACTGCCTAGAATTATTTATTTATTATTTATTTTTATTTTATTTTACATTTGTTGACCGGGATAAATCCGACTGGATACAGCTTTAGGGTACTTTCCACATGCAGTAAACACTGAAGGGATCATGGTGGGCCATATAAAGTGTGCGGTTAGGGTGCAATAGAACTATAAGAATAAAAACTTCAAAACATTCTAACTGTATGAATGAATGCATTACAACACTAAAACTGTAAGAAAGAATACACCATGGCATTAGAATTGTAAGAATGAATGAATGCATCACAACATTAAGAATGAATACATCACAAAATTAAAACTGAAATATTTAATACATCACAACATTAAAACTTTAAGAGCAAATATATCATAGCATTAAAACTGTATGAATGAATACATTCAAAACATGAACTGCAAAACTGATTACATCAGAGCATTAGAAATGTACTAATGGGTGCATTACCGTAGGAATGAACAAATCACGACTTGAATTGTAAGACTGATTACATCACATCATTAGAACTCTAACACTGGACACATCACAGCAATAGAATTATAAGAATGAATATATCACAGCATTAGAACAGTAATAATGGGAGAATCACAGCATTAGAACTGTAATAATTAGAACTGTTTGCAGTGAATACATCACATTACTAGAACAATAAGAAAAAATAAATACATCATGGCAATAGAACTGTAAGAATGAATATATCACAGCACTAGAACTGTGAGAATGAATAAATCACAAAAGCATAACTGTAAAAATAAATATATCACAACATTAGAACTCTGAAAGAATACATTACAGCATTATAACAGTACAAATGAACATATCACATCATTAGAAGTATAAGGGTAGTGTGACAGCGGTGAGATCTGCAGTGGGAGTGACAGATGCATTTAAGGTGAAGGTGGGATTACATCAAGGATCAGCTCTGAGCCCTTTCGTATTTGCACTGGTGATGGACAGGTTGACAGACGAGATCAGACAGGAGCCCCCGTGGACTATGATGACTATGATGTTTGCAGATGACATTGTGATATGTAGTGAGTGTAGGGAACAGGTTGAGGAGACCCTGGAGAGGTGGATTTATGCTCTAGAGAGGAGAGGAATGAAGGTCAGCCAGACTAAGATGGAATATATGTGTGTGAATGAAAGGGAGGGTAGAGGAATGGTGAGGATGCTGGGAGTAGAGTTGGCAAAGGTGGATGAGTTTAAATCCTTGGGATTAACAGTTCAGAGTAATGGCGAGTGTGGAAGAGAGGTGAAGAAGAGAGTACAGGCAGGGTGGAGTGGGTGGAGAAGAGTGTCAGGAGTGATTTGTGATAGATGAGTACCAGTAAGAATGAAAGGGAAGGTCTACAAAAGGGTAGTGAAACCAGCGATGTTATATGGGTTGGAGACAGTGGCACTGAAAAAAGGCAGGAGTCAGAGCTGGATGTGACAGAGTTAAAGATGTTAAGATTTGCACTGGGTGTGACGAGGGTAGACAGGATTAGGAATAAGTATATTAGAGGGTCAGCCCAGGTTGGACAGTTTGGAGACAAAGCTAGAGAGGCGAGATTGCATTGGTTTGGACATGTGCTGAGGAGGGATGCTGGGTATATTGGGAAAAGGATGCTAAGAATGAAGCTGCCATGTAAGAGGAAAAAAGGAAGGCCTAAGATAAGTTTTATGGATGTGGTTAGAGAGGACATGCAGGTGGTTGGTGTGACAGAACAAGATGCAGAGGACAGGAAGAAATGGAAACAGGTGATCTGCTGAGTTGAATTCTAATGGGAACAGCCGAAAGAAGAAGAAGAAGAAGAAGTATAAAAATAAATACATCACAAGATTAGATGTGTAAGAACAAACATGCCACTGCATTAGAACTGCAAGAATGAATGCATTGTGACATAAAAATGCAGGAATGAGCACATCTATGATGGTTCCCTACTCCAGGTCATCAATCAAGGAGACTCAGTTCTCACCACTGACTCCTGTGAGGGACAGTCACAAAGAGCAAAGAAGGATTCACACAGTATTATCAGATACAGCTCTCTGCACCAAGCACAATTTGGTTTAAAAGCACACAGGGAGCACACTCCAGACCTGAGGCTGGACTCCCTTTCTCTCTCCAGTGCCACACATAATGCCACACTGACTACTTTGGAATTCTGTCACAAAAGAAATTTCGACTCCAATACAGGAATCCACAAGGTGAATAGTGAATGTCAACCACAGTGTTCAAGTAAAATGGCAATGAGACACAAACCAAGAACCCGTTGCAAGTGTAGGCAAAAACCAAGACACACTGCGAGTAAAATAAATAAAATAGATGATTTATTCCACCACGAAACAACAAAAAACACTTTGACTAAGCGCTTTCACCAGGTACACTGGCTTCATCAGAGTCTTAATTAGCATACAATTTAAAGCAACATAGAGGCGTAATAAACCTAAAAATTCTGACAATAACATCAGCCTAAAAAAATTAATTATAAATGTAAAATTGAAATTAAAATAAAGGAAGAAAATCCTGTACAACATTTCATACATCCAAATAAAATAAATTAGTACATATGATATAATGTTACCCTACCAAACTTTTAACAATATTTCATTTCATTAAATAATTATATTGTATTAACACTATATGATGTTAATGTTAAATCTATCCTTCCTAATCTTAAATAAATAAATAATAATGCATAATATAATAATGAATAATAATTAATGATGATACAATACATTTAAATTCATATTAAACTTGCCCTAAATTTCAACAAAGGTTTCAAGGAGATATTCTCATTAATCCCAGGTGATCTAGTGGCATTCAATCTGATCTGCCACTCCATTTCACGCAACGCCACATAATTTTTAATGTCACCTTGGTAATCAGAATAAACCTTGTCTACTATAAAGAACAAAAACTTTTTAAATTCATGACATTTTTGAGAATGTAAGAAGAGTGCGTTATGTTCATCCCCTCTTCTAATAGAACCACAGTGTTCTCGAATTCTTTCCTTCAAGCCTCTCGTTGTCATGCCGACATAAATTTTGTCGCATGACATACAAGTTGCTATGTAGACACAATTCTTGGTTTGACAATTACACATACCTGGACAAGCAATGGTTCGCCCTAAACCTTTTACAGTGATGTAGGCCCCAACAGCTATGTACCTACACCATTTGCAACAACCACATTTGTTCATGAAGGAACGTCTAGTACCCCTCCAATTTCTTTCCAAAATGTCTTTTAAATTGGAACCCCTGCTAAAAACTATAGTAGGGGTATCACCCAATATGTTCCTTGTATCCCTACTCAAAAAATGCTCCCATATACTGTTCAAACTTGAACGAATGCCCAAGGAGATTTCATTGTATTGTAAAACAAATTTAGGACAACACACAAATTTGTTGTCCTCCTCCATAGCCTCGTTCACATTTTTACAGTCAATCCGGGATACCTTTGCTTTCAAAATTGGGACATATCTGGTGTTCCTCTTTTTATATACTTCCCGTTTGATTTTGATTAACAAATTCAACGGATAACCCCTTTCAAGGAATAAACCAATCAGTGTGTAGATCTCTTTTTTGTACACTGTGTCGTCACTAATTAGCTTAGATAGATGAACCATTTGGCCCTTTACCAATCCCCTCCTTTGATGTAAAGGGTGACAACTTGCAAAGTGCAACATAGAATTTGCATAACTAGGTTTTCTGTAAATATTACTATTGAGCCCCAGGTCATTTTTTGAAATTTCAATGTCCAAATAATTTGCACACTCAGGACTCCAATTATAAGTAAATTTGAGAAAATCAGAACTCGTGTTCAAATGTGCCATGAACTCCATGACACTTTCTTCATCACCCCACCAAAGGATAAGTAAATCATCAAGAAACCTGTTATAAAGTAGAATGTTTTCAACATAGCTCGAATTAAATATATTTTCTTTCTCCCATGCTAAAAGGACCAGATTTGCAAATACAGGGGCGCAACGCGCCCCCATTGCCACCCCAGTTTGCTGTCTATACACTTCACCTTCAAATGTTAAAAAATTGTTCTCCAGAACAAGCCCCATTAATCCATAACCAATCTCCAGTTTACTCAAATCAAAACTGGAGCTAGAGAAAAGACTGTCATAAAAAAGTTTGAGGCCAGCTTGGTGGGGGATGACAGAAAACAGGTTGATAACATCTATTGTCAGAAACCCAAAACTGTTGATGTCCACCATAACAACCGCATTCAGTCTCTCTAGACAGTGCCATGAGTCTTTCAATATATGGCCTGCATCTAATATGGCCTTCTTACAATGCAGGTCAACATATGAAGCCAAGGGTTCAGTCTTTGAACCCTTTGCAGAAACAATAGGTCGAAACTGAAGGTGGTCAGTACCCTTATGCACCTTTGGTATACCAAAAAATTTTGGCATTTTTGGAAATTTTACCACAAGGTAATGGTACTCTTCCTCAGTAATGGCACCTTGGAATAGGCTATCCAGAAGGTACAAGTCAATCCTTTTGTATGCCACATTAACCTCATGTCTGGAGACTCTACAATATGTACTAACATCCCCCAACATTTCCATCATCTGACCAGTGTAGTCGATGCTGTACATAATCACCATCCCCCCACCCTTGTCCGGTCTCATACATCTATACTGTCCTGAAGAACTGAGATCGTGAAGTACATCTCTTTCATCCTGGGATAAATTGTCATCATGACTGGTCCTTTGTCCACAAATTTTCCTTAACTCATGTTCAACAACATTCTCAAAAACAACAAGTTCCCTGCACTGAGGTGGTATAAACACACTCCTTCTTTTTAACAACGTGATGTTCTGCCCTTCCCCCCGATCCATAACACCCAGATGACTCCCAGAAAAATACATTTTTAAATTTAGTTCTCTTACATAAAGTTTCAAATTTTTCAATAACTGTGTTACATCCAACCTAAAACTAGGTACAAATTTATCACCCCTACTGAACAATTCAAAGTGTGAGTCATTCAAAACAAGTTCAGTGTAATTGTAAATGATGAAACCTTTTCCTTTAACAATAGAATACTTTGGAATTCTGTGTCCCTCTTTCCAGTAGCTGACACACACACTTGGATATTTGAATTTTACACACAAATGCAAACCTGGGAAAGCTGGCAAAGATTTACTAGCTGTGTTTCTTTCTGCCCAAACTCTGAGGTAATCATGCTGCCACCAGTCAGCTACCCTATAGCTTTTACAAAGGGGTACCAAATTATACTGTGTAAAATTAATGCTAATACAAATGGCAGGGTGTGACCAAAGCAGCAAGGCTTTCAGGAGCAGCCACAGTGTCACTAAAACAACATAAGTACTCTCAAGATGTTAAAATTATTCTCTAAAGGACCAGCCACAATGAAAGATATTAAAATATTTAATGATAAATAATAAAACAGAAAACAGGAGAATACTGAATACAATAAATGACAGAGTTTCAATCACAGGAGATAAGAAAAAAATAATACAGTTGGATAGTTTCACAGAGATGGATAAAAACAATACTTAACTATTCTCACTAAATGTTCCTAACTGACTAAAGAATTACTGTTCCCTGACTACTTGCTAAATCAAGGCAGGTTATGTGCTGAACGTCTTACCACAGCAAAAGCTAGATGATGTCTCACTTTGTCTGGGTGGATATGTGAGATATATATCCTGTCAGAAATCTTTCCTGTCAGGTTCCAAAGTGCTGCTGTGAGAGTTCCAAAGAAACCAGATGCTGATTAGATGATGACATCACCTCTGGTCATCTGACTCTGGTACAATACACACACAGAGCTTGGCTAAGATCTGAGGAAGTAGCTGAACATTATAACACAGTTTCAAACTTTCCACCCTTCCAGGGATCTCTGGTAAAACATATACATTTAATCAGTTATAATAATACTGTCTGACATACATGCATACATTTTTCTGTCCAGCAGGACCTATAGTTGATGCATTTTAACATAAGTAACTTTACAAATATATATTTTAACACAAACATTTGTTCAAATCAGTGTGATAGTCACATAATATAACATTCTTTACAAAACTCCAGCTAGCAATGCTGGCACATGTACACACGTACTTTCCTATTCTCCCTAGCACAGAGGGCACAACATATAACATCACAACATCACAGCATTAGACATGTAAGAATTAAAACATTACAGTATAATAACTGCAAAATTTAGTATTTCAGAGCAATAGAACTGCAAGAATGAATACATCACAGGATTATAACTGTAAATAGAATGCATCATAGCACTAGGACTGTAATAACAAATGTTTTGTGGCATTAGAGTTTTAAGAATGAGTGCATCATAGTCTTAGAACTGTAAGAATGTAAACATCACAGTATTAGAACTGCAAGAATAAATGTGTCGCAGTATTTGAACTGTACAAATGAGTACATTACAGTATTTGAACTGTAAGAATATAAACATCATAGTATTAGATCTGTAAGAATAAATATATCACAGCATTAGGACTGTAATTACAAATACATCATGGCATTAGAGATGTAAGGATGAGTACATCACAGCCTTAGAACTGTAAGAATGTACACATAACGGCCTTAAGACTGTAAGAATGTAAACATTACAACTGTAAAACTGTACGAATGTAAACATCATGGCATTAGAACTGTAAGAATGAGTGTATTACAGTAGTAGAACTGTAAGAATGAATAAATCACAGCATTGAAATGCAAGAATGAAGACATCACATAATTAGAATTGTAAGAATGAGCAAATCATAGCATTAGAACTGCAAATCTCAGCATTAGAGCTGGAAGAATGAATGAATCACAAGAGTATAACTGTAAAAAAGGAATACATCACAGGTTTAGAAATGTAAGCACGATTACATCACATTAGAATT
Organism: Protopterus annectens; assembly: GCF_019279795.1. Taxonomy (NCBI): domain Eukaryota; kingdom Metazoa; phylum Chordata; order Ceratodontiformes; family Protopteridae; genus Protopterus; species Protopterus annectens. Next base: position 679,942,702 of record NC_056744.1, on the reverse strand, counting down.
GTACGATTGGGTGCATCACAGCGTTAGAACTGTATGAATGACTACATCAAAGCTTTTGAACTATTAAGACTAAATGCATCACTGCATTAGAATCATAAAATTGAATATATCACATCATTAGAACTGTAAGAATGAGTACATAACAGCATTAAGACTACAAGAATGAAAAGTAAGTAAATATAATGTACAGCACGTGATTCTTGACACTAGTTTTAGTTTTTTTTCTTTGCTAAATGAATTATTCCCACTGGCCAGGCATCCAATGTTACTCTTGACGAGGGTTGTCTAACCTTTTTGGCTCAGGGGCCATTTACCATATAGTTCAGGGGCCACTTCGATTCTTGGTAAAGTTTGGAGGTCCACAATACGATGTCCAACATGTATCTGTCCATTCAGAAAAATTAATTATAGGACATGCTGATGGCCAAACAAAATGCCTTGGTGTACCAGATTGTGGCATCAGGGACACCTGTTGGATAGCACTGCTTTAGACCACAGGGGTAGATACCTATATAGCACATATAGCAGGAGTAATACACAGCTTGTAGAATAAGGCTCTAGAAAAGTGCATTGGAAGCATCGTTCAATCATATATCCTTGTATATTATTTTTTTGGAATAAAGAGTAGCAAATACAGTCGCAAATCATCAACAATTCCAGTAGAAGAGAACAGATTTGCATTTTGATGTGAATTCTGCTTCATATTACAATTGTGTCTAACAGTACTCTAGTAATAACTGATGCAGATTTCCTTCATATCTGTATATTGCACAAATGTGGTACTGAGGCCGTTAGCAAGATTTTGAGCATTGAAAAACATGTTGCATCTCTTAAAATAAATGTCCATCATTTTGAGGAACTAATTCTATACAGCAATGCTTTTTGATTTGAAAAATCAATATATCATCAAGTATTAGACATAGATGCTCGAGCAGTTATATTCCACTACTATGCAATAATTTAATTTGAAAGATGAGAAAATGTTATTAATAATTATTTACACATCCTAATGCGGTTACTTATTACTGTTATAATGTTGATGTATTTGTTCTCTATGTGAGAATGGTGGCAGTACACCAGGTTATTTTTTGCCCTTCCTTCTTGGTATGTGTGTGTCTCTGAAGTTTATTCAGTAGACTGTATTTAACTACCTAGATCTGCAGCTGTACAAAAGTGTTACGGTTCAATTTAAAGCCAAGATGTTTAAAAGGCTATCAAACATAATGTTTATTATTGTGCTGATATGCATAAAGTACAGTTGCATAATTTAAGTTGCCATAGCAGTAGATGTTTGAATAGATTCCTTTTGAAGTAGCCTAACATTTATGGGTTATATACTGCTTAGAATTTGACAATCAGTCAGCATCCAAAGCTTTAGGGTACTTTCCACATACAGTAAACACTGAAGGGCTCATGGTGGGCCATATAAAGTGTGAGTTTAGGTTGCCAAACTTTCAGAGCTTTCTTACCTCAGAGTGAGGGAGGATAGAGCCCTGCAATTTAGGTAAATGTAGGAATAAAGGTAAACCAAAATATTCATACCCCAGTAAAAAATATTTCACTGAAATTGGGGATGGAGGGAGTGTGTTCCTACTGCAAAAGAAGTGATTGTATCAAACATCTACTTGTATTGTGACTTCACAGGAATAAAAGGCATCGGTTTTCCAGGCCTGTGTACACAGAATCGGTGAGCAGAAGTTATTTTAATGTATTTTGTGAACGGATGCATTCTCCACAGTTGGATCAATTCCTTGAAGATCCACAATTTCAATTTCCAATTGTAAAGTCTATCCTCTCTTGCTTAATTTGTTTGCTCTAATGTTTTATTTGTCTGGGCTGAATATAAAGAGCTTGAAGGGAATGTGCATGTTGAGATTCTAGTCTTCAGGCTTCCATAGCAGGTCTGTAAAAAGGGACTATGATGTGGATATCAAGTTTGTTTGTGTATCATATCGTTGTGGCATTGTCTGTGATTACTAGCAGAGGCCCTGGAGCCCAATTTTTGAGAATTTATTGCTGTTATCATCTCTTTAGCACATATGAATTTCAGTATTTCTTTGTTCCACCAGCCCTGAACTTTTATCCCCCTGGAAACAGCACCCCAAGCAAAGCCCCTGTAGTAACCAACATAGCTGGATCTGGATTAAGAAGGGAAGAAATGAACTGAGAGAGATCTGGTCATTCCAGCAATTCACTTTTGACAAATCACAACACAGGAATATGAAAAGAAAGAGAGGATGTTGATGTTGTGACCAAACAGATTTAAAAAAAGCATTGGATTTTTGTCATGTGACGCCTGGCTAAAGAAATCATCAGAATAGCAGGAGCTATGAAACCAGAAATCTTGATCTTTTCACTTGCTGAGGTCCAAATCTGGGTAGAGTAATTCATAAATCTGATCTACTTTCTCCTGAGGAAGAAAACCCCTCATGAGAGATGTATCCTGAAAGCAACCAATAAATGCTTTCTTTTGACAAGGAATGAGATAAGATTTCTGGAAGCACACTTAGAAGCCCATACTGAGAAAGAGATCCTTTACCAAGGTCATTGAGTCCTGACATTTTAAAAAGAGTCTGAAAATATAAGATTTTTTTAAGTACTGAAAATTGTGAATGCCTTGCAAACTGCAATGAGTTATAAGTGGAGCCAGACGCAAGGGGCCAAATTCGAAAAGAGTTGCTGTTGGTGTGAATCTGTCCGGGTTCCGAAAGAATTGTTCTTAGTGTGAATGATTTGCTTCGGTGTAAGGCCTATCTAAAAACAAGCTTACGCCAGGGACCACATTCCAAAATACCTGTTCTTAGTCCAAGTAATCACTTACACTGAGGAAAGTCTTTTGGAATCAGGCCCTTTTTAAAATCCCTTCTGTAGATAGTCTACAGGGTAAGACAAAGAACTGAAAATAAAAGCCAGACAGAGAAAATGTTAAAGAACTATATCTGAAATATTTTTGAACAGGAATATGTTGATAAGCTACATACAATGATATTATTTAGAAAAGAAATTGCTAACCTTTTTTTTTAAATAATGCAATAGTATAAACAAACATTAATGTTCTTCCACACTTTTTCCTAGTAGGTGATAGGCATGTACTGCATATCCATTCAGCATATACCTGCTGAATCTAGTGCAGTAAATGCTTTCTTGTTGCAGTTTGTGTTACAAGTTTTAACAAAGGGGTACAAAATATCAAAGTGCAGTGTTTTTGGACTGGCTTCTATTCCTGGTATTCTGATGCATCATTTTTTAAGTAAATTTTGCAATTTTAAAAGTTTCTCAGGTGTTCTACATTTTTCCCTGTCTTTGGTCAGTTCATCAAGATTTTTTAGTGGCGTGTATTTTACGAATGTGTCTGCAAATTGCTTCACTGCCCAGAGGTTTGTTTTGGAGGTAGACCTCATACAGCATAGTTTACAAACTGAGGAAATGCATACATGTGACCTTGAAGTTAGGTAGTTGTGCCAACAAATATCCCTGCATGGCAACCAGATTGTTTTCTTTGGGTAATGATGAATTTACAATAAGCACACTGGGTTATCCAGTCAGCATGCATGTTTTTGAATAGCAATTTTTTTTTGTTGTATATTCCACTTTAACAAATTTAAACCTGAGCAACAGGAGGCTAATTAACCCCTTTGCTTCTTGAGATATCCTGTGCCAGGAAACAACTAGCTTCCTGGGACTATTTTTCCAAAATACTCTACTGAAAACATACTTCATTAGATTTATAATATCTGATAAATGTTGTGCATTACAAAAAAATAAAGTATGATTGCTATTTGGTAGCCACTGGTGTTATTATTAAAGGTCTGTCTGTAGATACTGATTTTATATAGCAGATTTATCAAAGAAAAATTATATTTTGTTTGCCATAATATTACTGTTATGATCAAATAAAAGGCTAAGCATTTGTAAAATGTAAGGCTTATCTAATATATCAGTGAGGGAATTGTTTACCTGTTTAAGAGCTTTCCAATGATGTATGACAGGAGGGGATAAAATACTGTTGATCTGTAATAGTGCCAAACTTGTACAAATGTACATTTAATAATTTCATTATATTTATTTGCAAAACCATATGTGTTAAATAGAAATTATCAGTGGTGACATCGTGTACCTTAAGGTTTTGTATAAGTTGACACCATGTGTTCACTTATAAGTCACAAAGCTTTTATGAAATTAATGCAGTTATGAAAATATAATATAGGTAATACTAATAACTGTTATCAAAAATCACCTATTTTACCCACTACCTGAATATGCTACCTCCAACATGATAGTATCATGCTCTATTTGTGCATTATTAGTGTAAACATGGGGGAATTCAATAAGCTCTGCATGATTTTTTTTTGTGTATGCATCGCAGAGCTAAAAATTTTAGATTCAGTAAGCACTGCTTAGTGGTACACAAGCATGCGCAAACAAGGAAAGTTCCAGGTCATGCAAATTACTTCATAAGCATGCAAATTTTATGCAAATCACCCAGGTGGAGTGATTGAACAAGCAGAAAGGCATCCGTGTAGAGCCTGCGTCCGTGTACATATTGTATGTAGAAATTTTCAGCATACAGGAGTATCCACGGAAAGAAGGGGATATAAAAGTCCACAAATATGGACATAACTCCCCTGAAATGGTTCTATCACATACAGTGATGTGTGAAAAATGCATTGTTGATATCTGAAAATACAAGGGAATATATAAAAATAAATTATTTTTTAATGATTTTGGCATATTTGCAAACATTCTTAATTGAAAAAAAAAATAGGAAAGGAAAAAAGTACATTATAATACTTGTCAGAAATGTATTATAAGATGTTGCATCGGGTCTGTACAGTGGTGCATTGGTGCTGTTGCCTAGGTCATATGGCTATAAACAGTGTAGTTACTAGGCCATCAGCATGGATATGTACACATGAGGTGAATTTGTTGAATCGGTAAAATGAGCAACCATGTCCACAGATCTCTTCCGTGTAGGCTCCTACACTATGTTGATATTACCACTGGATGTGAATCCCAGCAGGAGAATGTGTCCCATTACTTTTAGAAATGTTTTAATACCCAGTGTGCATGTTTGCTCAGTGCATCGTATAGCTGACCGTGTTCAGGCGGAAGCAGACCACCCACTTCATAGTGATGATGTAGGCAGCAAGTAATTAAAAGCAGATATATACAATTATTGATTGCAACTTTTGTATAACCTATGCTGCATGGTGTGGCACATAGCTAAAAATGTACACACGACAGACTAGTCACGTGACAGTGATGAGTCTTTAGTAGTGAATAAGCTATGCTGACTGACGTGGGGCACAACAGTGTGCCGCGCAGCAAAGTTGGGCCATTAAATTATGTTAATTACAATTTAGTTAGGTGAATTTTATAATAAGTCACCAATCGCACATGGTAAACCTACAGCACACCTATATAAGTATGTGTACATCCTACAGTCTGTTTTTCCCTCAGTACTTTAAAGCATTGTAGTACTGACTTGGAAATTTTAGCTGATGAGATAATGCTAGGGGCTGCTGCAGCTATACTACCTCTGCAAATACTAGAGGCTAAAGTCAATACTGCTGGTGCTGCTGACAATAGGCCTAGGCTGAGAAGGAGAAGAGTGTTCAGGTCCAGGGTAACCTTCCAGGAGCTACATGAGGTGGAGACTGTAGAGTGCTACAGGATAGACAGGGGCATATTACAAGCTCTGCCACCCTCAACTTAGAGTCAGAACCAACAGAGGGTAACCCAGCCCAGTGGAAACTAAGGTATGTGTAGCCCTTAGGATACTAGCTACAGGTACATTTCAAAGACCAACTGGGGACATGAAGGTCTCACAGGCATCTGCATCCAGGATACTCTACCAGTTTCTGGATGCTATGCTACCACATGCCAGTAAGCACATATCTTTTCCCCTCTCCCCTGAGGTGAGGGCCAGCATTATGCAACAGTTCCACCATGTAGCATACTACCCTGAGGTACTGGATGCCATAAATTGCATCTATGTACACATCAAGGCTCCACCTGGTGATCAGGTTAGAATCTACATTAACCACAAGGGGTACCACTCAGTCAACTGCCAGGTCATGTGCAATGCCCAGGGGATTATCTTGAATGTATGTGCTGGCAGTTCTGGCAGTTAT
>NC_056744.1:679739068-679931568 GCF_019279795.1 Protopterus annectens | reverse complement strand
CCCCTAGTGATGTGGACATCCTCCAAGAGGTTCTCACCTAAACAAATGCCTGGTGCCAGAAACATGGCCTCAAACTAAATGCTAAAAAATGCCTCATCATCCCCTTTGGGGAAAGTGATGTCCCCATAAATTATCACAATAATAACAAGGACTTAAGCACCCAATCAGTCATAACGGACTTGGGCACCCAGGTTGACAGCAAACTGATTTTTGACTGTCATATTGCCTCCATTGCACAGAAAGTTTTCTACAAGGCCCACCTCATTAGGATGGGTATCTCATCCAGGGACAAGGAGGTCATAACATCCCTGTATTCTTCCCTTATAAGACCCATTATTGAGTACAATGCCCCTTTCAGCATGTACCTCACAAAGCACATGCAGCAGTTGGAAAGACCACAGAGGTTCTCACTAAGATAATCCAGGGCCTCAAACATCTAACCAACATAGATAGGCTAAAAGTCCTGCCCTCTACTCATTCTCATACAGACTCCTTAGAGGTGGCCTCTCTCTGGTGTACACAGCAATCTAAGACCCTGCCTTGATGGAACTGCTGCATATACACATGTCAAGCTCCACTTGAGTAACCCACATGTGCAACCTCAACCTGGTCTGTGACATCAATAGGATTTCTTGGCTGGACAGATTTGAATCCCAGAGACTTCCCCTTCTGTGGCATAGACTCCCTCTCAATGTCAAGCTGAGTACCTCATTAGCCATTGTAAGCGCAACATGGATAACTAGAAGGGGAACAGAAAATGCAGCCTTGGGATTACGCCTATGTCCTGTTGGACAGGATCATCAGGTGCTAACATGTTGGAACACAGGCTAAATTCTTGGGCAGGCTTGTAAGGGCCTCATGGCCAATAGCTTAGTAAGTTCCTATGATCCTATGTCCTTACAGCAGGTAATACATGTAACATTCCACTCATAGAGTTGCGGCGTGTCCAACACAGCAGGGTCAAACAATGTCCTGTATGCAAGGCAGAGATCACTCCTGAGTGGTCTATATGACACAAGCTACATTGACAGCAATTGCACACAATCCCCATAGGTCAGATACTGGGGACTTCAACTTTCCTTGTGAGGAAAATTTGTGCTGAGTCCAGTTGTCAGTGGTGCTTGCAAAGGTACATGAGAAAATGGCCATTGCAACAAAAAATTGGCATATTGAGAGAAGAGCACACAGAGGTTATAAACACAGCATTATCGGGTGACAGTGACCTCACTAATGACATGAGAATGATATACTATCCATCTTACCTCTGTGGAGACATGGTGATGTATGGTAAAGTAGGTGTAAACATGTGTGGCCAGGCCTGTTGTGCCCATGTACATCCTCCCTGAGTATGTACATCAGGTGTGGCTCATGAAGTGCTACGTACCAGGAACATTGCTGTTACCAATGGAAATGATACAACATACACATTTGCATGGGGTTATGGCTAAGACTATGCGAACAGGCATATGTCCATGAAGACCCTCTTTTGGGAGAGTGACATAACTGGAAGAGTATATGACCACTCCCAGTTTGCTATGCCATAAGGTGCTTCTTGTCCTCCTGTCAGCTACAGCCAAGTTTATGCAGTTGTATGGGTAGCACACCTTGCACTGAAGATGTGGATGTCCGAGCATGCACAGAGAACTTGTTCAACTCTGTGGTCATTATTCTGGCCTTCCAAGTCTGCACTGCCTGTCAGGCTACCAGACAGCACACTGGATGTTTTGTGGCATGCTGTGGGAACACAGACATGTTTTCTGATTACATAAATGTACAGTCTCACATGCATAGGACAATTGTGGGTACACGCGCTTTGGCCAAAGGTGGCAACCTCTCTGCAGTACTCCACAGATCCATGGCATGCATACATGCACCATGAAGTTGATGATGGTCAGGCTGCATGAACTGCTGTGACATTCTGATCTAACAGGGACCACTGCCACTGTGATGCATGCCCGAGCAACCTCCCACTTGTATGTCACCAGACATTGTACATCATAATGTGACACTGCAGCTGTGCTCCAACCTGCCATCTGCACATTACCCTATTAAAACTCAAGAACCCTGGAATACTAGCTATAATACATGCCACACTGTAATGATTGCTCTGATTTCAACTCAAGGCATCTACCTGGTAAAGGGTATGTCAAGGCTACAGATCCTTGCATGGAGTTTGACAACTATGTGAATGAACAAACAGGCTGTGGCCTGCACCTCATATGGAGTTTGATAATAAAGTTTTGCTTTTGGTGTGAGATGAGGTGTAGGGGCATGGTATCTCAGGACAGAGTGGTTGCGCTGAGACCAGCAGTTGTTGTAGCCAGGCACCAGCAATTCAGGGGATCCCCTCTTATCAGCATTCATCACAAGGTAATTGTGTCAGCACAGTACACACTGCTTGAGTGGTGTGCAGCTGCAGGATAATTATATGAACAGTGCCTCCTTACCTTTCCCAGGGTGTACGTATGAATTCCCTCCGTACTGCTTGCCTATGGTCTCTACAGACACAGATATGTTGGTAGACTACCTTCTTGGAAACCATGCTGGAATTAAAGTCAATATGTAGTTGCACACAGGGAAAGCAGTATGCAGTGACAACTGGTATCCCCAGATGTCTTAGTAGTGTCACATTTACAAAAACACTTATCATGGAAATTATCGCTAACAATGTAGTACACCTGCAGACACTGGTCGAAACCCAATTGTGTTGTTCAAGGTCAGATTGCCTACCCTAAGCCTTGCACTGAAATCATTGTTACAGATTGTGATGTATGAGGAAAAAATGACTCACCCCACCTTCCATGGTCAAGATTAGGCCATCAGGCATTGTGGACAGATTGTGGGGGTGTTTTACAAGCTTGCATGTCAGCCATTGGATAGCCAAGTGTCTGACAGTCATTATCTGGGAAGATAGGTTTTTGTAGGTCAGTGCTACAGTGAGCCCAGTCACCAGTGAATTACCCACACACATCATTCCTGGGACTACCTATCCTAGCCATTGCCTTCTCTGCAGTCATGGCCACTGTCAGTGACCTCAGACTGGCTACATTTGCAGATGATTGCAAATAAGGGTATGTCAATGTTTTTCACACATAACCAACAGTTACCCAGGATGGGTTGATAAACACATTCAGTTGCTGTCAGAGCCATTGACAAATACTACATGCCAAGGTATGCACAATACTATACTTTTGGCAGTCAGCCAGCCCCTGGACAATACAGTATTGTCTGCACACATCCAACAAGTGACCCGGTAGTCAGGGACTTATGGACACAGAGACTGATATAGCTTTTGACTTTCACTGGTCAGTAAGATGTGGGACATCAAGCACTGTTCTACAACCTATATATAAAGGTATGGCATGTAAATACCAGAATGTCATTGTTACACTGTATGTGGTACACATCATATCTATCATTGAGTGCAATGGCACTTGTGGTATGCAAGTACACAGGTGAATCTGACACCTGTAACAGCCAGAAAGATCCCACCGTAACCCAATACACAATGTACATAGCATGCCCAATGCAGACTGTGTCAAGGCCAGAACTGTGTATCCTGTCCACTATATGCTTTGGAGGGAAGGTGTATGGATGACATACAGGGAGCTGTCAGCTCCCACTGTGTACCACTTGCACATCCAAGAAAGGACTAGTACAGGATGTACCTGTTGTATACAGCTGCACCTTGATTGTGGTATAAGTAGGCCATACTGGGGAGACAGGTATGTAACCATGACACTACACACACTACATGTAACAGGCTCTTCATCCATGTGAACCACACTTCTGCTGTAAAACACATCATGAGTAAGTAACACAATGGGATGCAGAACAAGGCAATCATAACTGGATGAGGGCAAATGCCTGTAATGAACACAGAGTTGTAGATGGTGCATGTCCTACGCCACAACTTGTAGATGTGTCAGCTCCCAGAACCCTGCTTTCACTTACCAAGGAAACCACATTGTGTCAGAGATTACAGATGCAGGAGTAGGCTGCATGACGCCATTGTTCCTGTTAGCCTGTTATACACATATGAAGATATGGAGCCATGCACCTCTACTGCTTTACCTTTATGAAGACATTTTGATTCTGTGCTGACATTCCTTTCTGTGCTCTGATGGTTATAGGTTTATTTTAGCAGTTTAGCCATAGGTGTGTCCCACAAAATCTGGAATCTGAAACATAAACAATTTTATGAGACACCGCTCATTGTGCAAGTATACAGCCATTACAACATCATCCAACTTAATCTACACAACATAATGTGGTGTGCTCAGTACAACCTCCAGCAGACAATGTATGTTAGTAACCATTACAAGTAGCATGTGAAAGACAACAGTGGATTAAAGGAATACATTGCACTTTAGGTAATCCTCCTGTGCATCAAACACATACATAGCTTCATTTCTCTGCATCAATGACAAGGATGACAGGGATGTGGCACAGATGGTTTACTATTAGAAGGTTGCCGTTCACATACCTGCCACACATCTGATTATCAGTTATAATGTTGAACGGGTATTTTACTGAATATACAAAATAACAAATCCAATAGTTCACTGAGGAAAGCCATTCAAACTACTGAACAGAGCACAATGCAATTTGACGATCTGTGATGATGACAGCATGGATGTGATGCAGATAAGCATGTTGCACTAACTGCAATGAGAATATAAGGCTCAGCTACCTGATGACGAGACAAATGACCTAATGGCCATAAAGACCTGCAGTGTAGTTCTGTATAGTGTGCAACAGGTGGATTTATTGGCTTACAGCCTACTGCTTATGCAGAGATCAAAGGAGATTCAGTGAGAAGTGTGTAAGGGTGAGTATAAAACAGATGAAAGGAGGTTCTGTGAAGTGTCATGTCAATGTAAAAAACATCATGGAAGCGTGTAATATACAGTACGGAAAATGCAGTATCATCTTCATAGTACTAATAACATAATGATGGCAGTATTAAATCTACATATTACCTTGACAGCTATAAGGTGTAATGCATTAGGGTTACGTGACAGTGAAGAGCATTCAGCTATAATGGAAATTTATGATATGTGTATATGTTGTTAAACTGTTGAACAATTGTGCTGCAAATAGTTTGTTCAGTGGTTGACATTGCCACCAGATACAGTTAAATTGTCTGTAGGCATGCTGTAACAGCTGTGTGTATTGGTAAACTTATGGTTACTTACATAATATTAAGATAGTTGCTGTCACCTGTATGCAGTATCCCCTATGTATTGTGGGATGAAGCAAGCACTGATATAGTTGACATGGAGGATTGATAAAGTTGTGAAATGCACATTTGAAATGCATACTGCATGCTGTTATTTACCTGTGCAAATATATCCGATGGCTGTAAAGTGTACTCCATAATGAATAACAGTGGCATTAGTGGACAAAATACATGTATCTGCTTTGGTTACTGTCTATTATACTCTGTAAATAGTATTGCGATATGGTAGTTGTAAGTCAGTTTAGTAGAATAATGGTTATCCATGAGGAGATGTATTCAGTTGTTATTGCAGTCCCTTTGGCATGGGTTGTGTATGTGAAAATTGTGATATATATGAGTGATGCAGGCCTGTATCACATAGTACTGTTGACGTTCAGTGTTAGTAATCATGGTACTGTTGTTGATTTGTAGGTGTGCTCAGGTACAATGCCTGACCAACTGAACGTGAGCTATGCTGGCATTATTGGTACTATGTATGGCACAGTGAAGTCTCAGAAGGTTCGCACAATCCTTTGTATTGATGGGTATCAATACAATCTTGAAAAGAGTAACCCTGAAAAAAATTACTGGTGTTGCACTCAGAAGACAAGACAGAGGTGTAAGGGCCATTGTATAACAGAGACATGTGCTGGTGAGGAGAAGCTACTGAAAAGCATTGCACATTTTCACACACCAGATGTTGTCAGGGTAGAGCAGACTAGAGTACAGGAAGCCATTAAAAGGCTTGCTGAACAGACTCTGGAGGGTCCATGTAGGATTGTTTCTGAGGTCCTGGCAACCACGTCCACTGACATAGTGACCACCTTGAACAATACTGATGCGCTTAAGCAATGTATACGTAGGGTCAGGCGCAGAAACAGCATGAATCCCAGGGTAGACCTAGCATGTCTGAAAGCTTTAAGCCCGAAAATGATACCATTGAAGCAGGGCCACTTTATCATTAAACACAGTGCAATCCACAGCCATACCTATGATGTTGTGCTTCTCACTACAGAGCGTAACCTAGGCCTGCTTTGTAGTTCTGAGTATATTCGTGCTGATGGGACCTTCCCCATTAGCACCAGGGAGTGTAAACAGGTATACTCTGTTCACTGCAGCTTGGATGGTTCCAGTAACAGCAAGGTAGTACCCATAGTGTATGCCATCCTACTGTCCAAATGTGAGGAGTGCTATGATCAGTTCTGGGCAACCCTGATGGCATTATGTGTGGAATTTCATCTACAGTTCCAGCCCAGGATGGTACTAAGTGACTTTGAGAAGGGTGCAGTTAACAGCATAATGAAGCATCTACCAAACAGTATGGCAAGGATTGTTGGTTCCATCTTTGCCAAATTATCTGGAGGCAGATCCAGAAGCTGAACCTGACACAGGTTTATGACACAGATATGCTATGTAAGCAGATACTTGCACTCGCATTGATACATATGGAACACATAATAGACACATTTACATCTATAGAGGAGGCATTAGGTCAAAGGGGTGCTCCTCTTTGTGAGTTCTTCAAGAATAACTACATTCTAGGGAGGTCAAGATGGTATGGCATGAGGGGTTCCACCTCAGAGTGACAACCACCACAATATCCCTTTTTGGAATCAGGCTGACACATGTACCATGGGCTACCCTAGGAGCCAGAATGCAGTTGAAAGATGGCACCCTAGGCTGAGGTCTCTATTGGGTAAAAAGGAATTGTACATCACAGATGTACTGCATGCCATTTGTTTGGAGCAGAATCATTTAGAGGATGTTAAACAGAAGTTTCTATGTTGTGTCCCAGCATCTCCGAAGAAATGTAGGCTGTCTGACAAATAACATATGATACAACATCTGCTGGCTAAACCTGATGATCTAACACCATTAGGCTTTGTACAATTTATGGCACACCACTGCTCCTTCTGATATATATGCAAATGCCTTTAATGTGCGCTATATCTCAGTTAATTGCAGTACAACTTTTGCAGATATCATTACACTTTGGTTATTGGGACGTGGATTGCCTCTGTAATTACAGAGCACTTGCACTTGTTTGAAACACTGTTTGAAGAAGGGATACATGCTTGATGTGGAAATTTACTGCACCTACACAGGGAAACAGTTATTCACAGCAGGATCGCACTGTTTTGGTGTTTTACAGCAAATCAGACAGAAATGTCAAAATTCGACATTTTTGACATTAACTGCCAATTTACGACATAATTTACAGTTAGTATTTTGTAATTTCAGCATTTATTTTTGCTTATTAATACTTTTTTTTTTTACACATTTTGACCTTTTAATAGTAAACCAGCACAGATATCATCATTTGCACAGGCCGTTGTGTGGTGGTGCAAGAGGCCAAGGCTGACCCATGAGGTTGGCAAGTGTGTGTATGTGAGTCAGGAAGAGAAGCAGACAAGATGGACTATGTGTGTGTCTTCAGGTGACCTGATTGTGACAGTTGTATGTGAGTGTGTGCGTGAACACAGTTAAGCTCAGTGTTAGCCCTACATGACTGTATGTTGGACAGCTTTGAACAGTGCATGGCAGAGCTGACAGTTCATCATCTCTGCCTCAAGACATGGGAACTGCCTCTGCCAGGAGTTGCACTGGCACCTCCATGTCCAAGGTCAGAAGTGGCATTACTACCTGAGGGTGACTGCTGTCTGGTGGGCCCGAATCCTTCACAGAAATGCCCAGGATCATGACCCGATGGCCTGCCATGTGTTGGTGAGGACAGTACACTCGCCTCTGGTGAGCAAGATGTACTGCCACTAAGGGAGCAGTGGACCATGTGGACTTTCAGCTGATGTAGTTGCTGAACTACGTCCATGGGTCTGAAGCTCAATGCCAGCCAAATGTTCCAACACAGACAATGACTGTTCCAAGACAGATAATCTGCGATCTCTCTTAGACCACTGCCTTTCCACTGCATCAGACAGCCAATCCAGGGTATCAGCAACATGGATGAGGCAGTCACAGATGTCAGACTGTGATGCATCCATAACACTGAGCATTCATCTGTGGGCACTATGTGGGTCCTGTCCATGAGCCAATTGGCAACCCATCGTGTGGCATAGGGGTTTATATTCAGGCTGGAGAGCTTGTCTATAATACCATAATGGGGAATGGTGTTGAAGGCCTTTGCAAGGTCTAGGTAGGCTGATTGTACCACCTTTCCCTCGTCTATAGCCTTGGTAACTGTCTCAAAGAAGTCCACCAGGTTTAGGAGGCATGATCTGCCCTTAAAAAAGCCAAACTGGATAAGGTCCAGTGTTTGGAGATTCCCAATGTCTCTGTTAACGAGGTCCATGATGATGCGCTCCATAGCCTTGCAGACCAAGCTAGTCAGGCTTATAGGGCGATAGTTCCCAGGGTCTGTTGTGGCTCCACCTTTGTGGAGCAGAATAACTGTTGCTGTGCACCACTCTATGGGTACATAGCCTGAGTAGTGGCTGAGTTTGAACAGTGTGTTTAGGTGAGGGGTTAATTCATCTTTGAGCATGTGTAGGACACAGCCTGGGACACCGTCTGGTTCCATTGATGCCGTGTTGTTGGCTTTAGAGAGGGCTACTTTAACCTGAGTGTCTGTGATTTCAGGGGCTCTATATTCTTCTGGTATGGTTATGGACCCTTTTGGGGGTGAGAGGGGGTAAAGTTTGCACTGAACCTGTCTGCCAGGATGTTGGCAATATCAGTTGGTTCAGTGTATTTTGTGCCATTCTGCACTAACTCTGAGCAGATCTGAGCATTGCCACTTAGATTCTCAACATAGCTAAATAATGCCTTGTGGTTACCTTTGCAGTCCTTGGCAAGTTTTCTTTCAAAGCTCACCTTGGACAATTTTATGAGGGATCATAGTTTCTTGCTGATACTGATCAGGGTTGTCTTCCCTTCTTGGGATTTTACTCTTTTCAGTATTAGTTTCCTCCTTCTATTGTATAGCTTGTTTATGGCAGAGGTTCACCAGACTGGTTTCCTTTTCTTAAACGAGTGAGTCTTGTTTTTTCTTGGGATAGAACAATCCATGCATTCTTGTAGGTGCCTGTAGAATGCATTAGTAAAGTATTTTGCAGCTTGGACAGCATTATCCTTTAGCGTGGGGGCTTTGAAACTTTCCACCTCCATCTTAAGTAATGTGAAGTTTGCTTTTGAAAAGTTTTTCATGGTGGTTTCCTTGTCTGGGGGGTGGGGGCAGAATGTGGATATCCAATGTGATTTTTTTATGGTCAGATCTAACCGGCGAGGGGTTGACCTCCAGTGTGGAACACCGGTCGCCCATGTCAGTGATGACCAGGTCCAATATGTTGTCACCTCTGGTGGGAGTGTTGATCAGTTGTTCCAGGGCATTTGAGTTTATAAATTCTAGGAAATGTTGGGCAAGGGAGTTAGTACTTGAATAGTTCTCCCAGTTAATTTTTGGGTAGTTGAAATCGCCCAATATTAGCGTGTTTGGTAGGACCTTTATGTTACCCAGTGTTTCCAGAAATGCAAAATGGGGGTCCTGGAACATAGTGGGTGATCTGTAGCAAGCTATAATTTGAATTGAGTTTTGCCCATTGTTAGTTGCACGTGGACCATCTCTGAAGCATCATGCTGTGCCACTAATCTGGAGGTGTGGGTATCCTTGATGAATATGAATACTCCCATGCCTTTTGCATTACAGTCTGGGTTCTGTGGCTGAAATGTATGGTATGAGTTGTAGCCTGGTAGTGCTGGGGTGCTCTCTGGAGCCTTAAACCAGGTTTCTGTTACTACACATATAGCAATTTCTCCATACTGAGGAGTGCCTCGAGTGCATGCATTTTGAGGTTTAGACTTCTGGCATTGAGTAGTATTATCCTCAGATTTTTGTTACTTGTGCTATTTACGGTGGTGGGTTTGTCTTTTGAGCCTTGCTTAAAAAAGGCAATATAGGGGTGGCAGGAGCCATGGCGAGTATTCGAAAGCCTAATGGTGACAGGTTCAAGCCGTCTCTAGTGAAGTAGCGTGGCTTGTCGAGCATGTCATCCCAGGCAGACAGACACTGGATCCCCTTTGAATGACAGCAGAAACTTAGTCATTTGTTGAAATTGATAATTTTTTCTTTATACCATGGTATCTTTCTTGGTGAGGGCAGGATGCTACTCAGGGTCAGGGTCATACCGGCCTGGGCTACGTGATCAGAGAGCTCTTCCATATCTCTTTTCATGTAGTCCAAGGTGGTACGGCTCAGGTCATTCACACCAACATGGACAATGACAGAGTCGTATTTGTACTTGTTCTGGAGTGACCTTAGTGCTTGTGTTATGTGGCGGATCCTGGCACCAGACAGGCAGCTAACAGTAACCTTTTCATTATTCAGCCTAGTGAGTGGGACATCAGTGTGCCTGACTATAGAGTCACCTATTACTAGTATGTTGGGTATGTTATTTTGCCTTGAGGGATGTGATTGAATGGCACACTGGTTTTGTGAAGTATGTGTTTCATGGTTTGTGTTGGGGGGTGAAGGTTGCTTGGATGTCTGCTTTGGAGGGCTCTATTGCTTTTGCAGATTTTTATTTAGAGCCTCTGAGTATGTTTTCATGTATTTACTTGTGTTTTTTACCAGTGCTGGTTTAATGGGTCTATGTGAGACTGGTGGTGTGATGCCAGTATTTCCCTTCTCCTCTTGACTGTCTGATCCAGTCTTGGGTTGAGAGAGCATAGCCTCCAGTTTGGCTGTATAATTGCATCTCTCACATGTATTAGTGTCTGGTGGTAGGAGGAGAGGGTTGTCTGTGTACATGAGGCAGTTGTTATATTGCCTCAAAATGCCCAGATTCACCAGTTGGACTGGATAGTATACCTGAAACTGCCCTTTAGACATTCCTGGATAGGTACAATAAACTATTTTACTGAATGGCTGGTAAGGTCGAATAGAGAGCCTTGTCATTCTGTAGTGCTAGGGTTTATAAGTGCTTGCTATGAGTTTTGAGCAAGTGCCAGGTTGATAAATGAATGGCTTGAGTGCTTAAGTTGAAAGTTTGTCTAGTTCCAAGGGAAAAATTGAAGAGGAGACTTTGTGGAGCCGGGAATAGTTATACCCTAGCTAACCTGTGCTGCCCGGCGAGCAAAACCGGGCAAATGCGGCTTTTATAGAAGGGAGAATAAAGAGATAGAAATTAGCCCAAAATGGCTAATAAACTATTACTTTCTGACCTGAAACCACTCCTCCAGGGACAGCTAGGCTGCTCAAAGCTCCCCTCTCTGACAGGTGAACAGAGAAACTTCCTTCTATCCAAGTAAGGTATGGGCAAACACAGAGATCTGTAACACGGCCCTGAATTCAGCACTAACTTGAAAACTGGAATATACTAGCCTAAAAAGGTGGGAAACAAGTATATATATATATATATATATATATATATATATATATATATATATATATATATATATATTTTTTTTTAGAAAAAAGCAAATATAATCAAAAAAACACTTTAAATGCGCATAAAAAGATGCTTATTGCTATATATCTCAGTTCAGAGTTTTAGTCAATGTCCCTAGTAATAAAGTAGGAAGAAACACAAATACAGTAAAAGCAGATGAATAAAGTACAATTTAATATATATATATATATATATATATATATATATATATATATATATATATAAAACAATAGAAAATGAACAATCTGATTTAAACAAGTTACCTAATTAACCATAAAAAAACTCAAAACTGAGCCCTGTTCCAGCAGTCTTCAAACAGACAAGTTCTAACTGCACACTCCCACTACTAGGGTGCAGGGGAACCGTCTCCAAAAATGATGGCCTGGATCCGTGCTCAAGTTATACAAACAAAGCTAGATTTAGCAGGCCTGAATCTGGTCCTATGCTACAGCAACAAGGCACACCAATTTCAGAAAGAAACTGTTTGAATAAGCAGACACAATAAGCCTGTGACCAGAAATTCCCAGCTCAGAAGGGCAGAATCCAGCCTCTCCTCACACAAGAGTGCAGACCACAAACCTTCTTAGTGTAGAATAACTGGCCTGAAGCCCAAGTGCTTAAACCAGAACTAATACACTTTTAGAATAGCAGACACTGAGCGGTCAATCAGCAATTCCCAGCTTAGAAGGATGTAAGCCACCTGTCCTGCCACAACAGTGCAGACCACAAACCTGCTTAATGTAAAACAGCTGGTATGAAGCCCAAGTGCTTAAACCAAAAGACTTAGAATAACAGTTACAATTTAATCAGACTACTACCAAGCAGCAATAAGTGCAGCAGAATAAATCAACTTGAGTACTTTTAAGAAGAGGCAAAGGCAAAATAAAGAAGGAGGAAACACAAATACAGTAAAAGCAGATGATATTTTTTTTTGTTAGTGAAGTGCAATGAGAGATGAAGGAAGAACCTAAGTGGGTTGGCCTTCTCAAATCTTCTCTCTGTATTATGTAAAGTGAACACTAGACTCAGAATATGATCTCACTGTATTCGGTTAAGTTAGCAAATGAGATGGACTCAGGAGGAGTGTTCAAATAGAGACGTACAGGAGGGGTGGGCAGTTCCAGAGCCACCAACACTAACACCAAAACAAGAACAAGGAGTGTGGGTGGGGACAAACAAGAAGAAGAATAAGTACAGTTGTACAGATTACAGAACTATTAAATCAAAATGCAGACAAAAAAATGAGAATAAACACTTATCTTTCCTCAATATCACAGCTGGCAGTAGGTCAAGCTCTCTGCTGCAGCAGCCTGAGCAACAGGTATATCTGATTTAAAACACAGGACAGAAAAGAAACAATACAGATGCCGGAATATTTTGGCCGGATTAAACTAGTTCTGAAAACTTACTGTCGCTAAGAAAACAGACAAGGCCTCCAGACAAAGGATTTTACTACAACTGAGGTCAACACTAAGAGAATATACAGCTATAACACACAAAAAGAAGAAGAAGTACAGTTGTACAGATTACAGAGGTATTGCATCTCCACTGTTGTTCCCCAAGGCTCCATCTTGGGACCCCTTTTGTTTAACATCTTCATCAATGATCTTTACACCTCATGCAAAGAATCCTCCCTTATTCAGTATGCCGATGACTTTGCACTTATATCCATCTCAAATAACATTCCTGAACTACACTCCCTGACCCAGCAGGCCCTACTATCCACTGAACAATGGCTCTCTCACAACCTATTGATCTTAAATCCCAAAAAGACCAAACTCCTACTTTTCCTTCCCCGTTCTCTTTCTCATCACAAAACCTCCTTTTTGCTTACATCTTCTAACAATACAACTATTCAACCTGACACCCACACAAAACTCCTAGGGGGTCTTTATTGATGACGAACTAAAGTTCAACCTACACATACTCCAATGTATTAAAAAAAAAAAAAAAAAAACAGAAACTAGGTCTGCTATATTGGAACAAAAAATTCCTAACCCCTGAATCTAGACTTACCTTGGGCCAGTCACTCCTCTTCCCCTCCCTCTTATACGCCACCCCAGTTCTTACCAATATCCAGGCCTCCACTCTAAACAAACTCCATCAGACTTACCATAAAATAGCCAGATTCATTACTAACTCCCCATACAACTCACACTACTGCATTTCTTTAAACTCTCTTCAATGGCTTGAACTTCCCCAATTTCTGCTATCTTATCAATTTCATATGCTACGCTCTATTCTTTATAAACCCTCCTTCTGTCTACCTTTATCTTCCTTAGTCTCCATCTACATCCCATCCCAGACCCTCCGCACTTCTAACCAAGAATTACTTGATATCTACCACCCAAAATGGTCAGTAGGCAAACTACTCTACAAACACTCCCTTGCCTATGAACAAACTTCCCCTTGACGTACGTTCAATCTCCCACACCTCACACTTTAAAAATGAACTAAAAGCTTATTTTCTCAATTCCAAAACCTGCCCTTGCCATGACCCTACCTAATTTTCCTTACCTTTATGTACCCTCAAAAGGACCATACTTAGTACCTCATTACACCTCTCTCTCCAATGTGTCTACTATGCACTTGCATAATTTTATACAAACAATTTTTTTATTGTTGACCTATTGAACTATATCAATGTAAAATTGTTACTTAGCTTCTTTTTAATGCAACTTTAACTTTATGCATGTTACCCAACATATGTGAATCTTTTTGCTATAACTGCTATTATATCAATATTGTTTAAAATTGTACTTGCTTAAAATGTACTACTGGAGCTTTTCTCCTCGGGTCTCCACTGAAAATGGGCCACAAGCCCAGTTGGACAAACCCGGTTAACAAATGTCAATAAATAAATAAATGTAAATCAAAATGAGGCAAAAAAATGAGAATAAACACTTATCTTTTCTCAATATCACAGCTGGTAGTATGTCAAGCTCTCCGCAGCAGTCTGAGCAACATGTATATCTTATTTAAAACACAGGACAGAAACCAAACAATACAGATGCAGGAATACGTTGGCCGGATTAAACAAGTTCAGAAAACTTACTGCCACTAAGAAAATAGACAAGGCCTCCAGACAAAGGATTTCACTACAACTGAGATCAACACTAAGAGAATATACAGCTATAACACACAAGAAGAAGAATAAGTACAGTTGTACAGATTACAGAGGTATTAAATCAAAACGCGGACAAAAAATGAGAATAAATACTAATCTATTCTCAATATCACAGCTGGCAGTAGGTCAAGCTCTCTGCAGCAGCCTGAGCAACAGGTATATCTGATTAAAAACACAGGACAGAAACCAAACAATATAGATGCAGGAATACTTTGTCTGGATCTAGGCTGAGTAAGGAGAAAGTCAGGGTCAGTTGCTTATCAGAGAGCAGGATCAGAAAGCCTTGTAACTGTTTCATTGGGGTCAGTTTGAAATTTCTGGTTCTGCTTTACTCCTGATAAATGAAGGAGCAGAGGGGAATTAATTTCTGTCTATTTTTCTCAGATTGGGCAGTCAGTGTCTGTGTGTGACCTTCCTGGTGGGTCTGGTTGCTACTGAAGGCATCTTCTAGGAAAAGGTTGTAACAAGCCTACAGACTCCTACATCATCTAGGACAAGACTGTTGATCTTTAAAGGGCCTGGGCTTAGTGTTACTGTTTTGCTTTTGGTGAGAGAAGAAGCAAAGGGACATTGAAACACAGCTGCATGAAGCTGTGGTGAGCCCAGCACTAGTAGCAGTCAGGTAGCAGCCAATTAGGTGTCTCTCCACTATTTATCATTCTTGTCAAAGCTACTTCTTTCTTTTCAGTAAGTACTGCTTGATTAGCTACTGTCTAACATAACTTCAAAATATCTCCCCAAATACTTCATCCATAAATCATAAGGGTCTACTTTAGCAGTTTCCCCTCAAGTGTTTAGCAGTGCCCCATATAGATACAGGCATCTTGACGTGACATTTTACCTATAAAAGCACCTTTGAAATTTTGTCAATACTTAGTTGCCCAGAGGGCAACTGGTTTCACTGGCAAGCACTACCAACAGAGTTGCAAACCAGCTATTCCTGACTTTACTTTGTATTCTCACTGTAACTGTTTAAAGATTTAAAAAAGGCCTATAGTCATTGATATGAACTTTCCAACTAGCTCCGTTACCAATTTGGTGGACATAAGCAGCCTAAGGCAATGTAGAAATTGCCTCATGTTTACTGACAACCAGCTAATTCTAAAAAAAAATTATAAGGTATGTGAGAGATGTATTTGCACAATGCCACTGGAAGCAAAGTTCTCACCTAAGCACTCCTAATGTCGATCAGTTTGTCAGTTGTACACATACTGCACCCATCACATACAGTACAAAACAAACATATGGAGCCATATATGCTAAAGCACTTAAATGCAACCTTTCTAAATCCCAAAAATCTCCTAGATGAAGCAGAAATAGCATATACTGTCAGCAGCTCCAAATACAGTCTTTCAAAATACATGTAACCACATTTCATGAAGCATCTACATCTAAGCCCATAATGCAAGCCACCACACAAACCAACTTTTTGGTTATCGGGCATTCCATGGTGAGACACACTGATGTTCCTCTCCCCAAGCTGAGTAAGGAGAAAGTCAGGGTCATTTGCTTATCAGGGAGCAGGATCTACCATATTATGCATGCACTCAGGTCACTGGACCACAAGTACCAATATGACTCAATTGTAGTTCACGTGGGTGTAAATGACCTATCTCCCTAGACTATATGCAGACCAAAATCATGGAGGTTTTGGAATATGTGTCTCATGCTGGTATGAGCCTAGTATTGAGCAGCATTCTATTTTCTCCAAGGATGATGCCATAATTTGGATAAAAGATGACTGAGTTAAATAATTGGTTTAGTTTCTGGTGTCATTCTAACAGGTTGAAATATTTGTCAGCAAGGAAGGAGAGGGTCAACAGACTATGATGCTTTGCCAAGGATGTTCTGCACCTCTTCCCTTTAGGCTTTCAAATATTAGCTATAGCATTGTCCTCCCCCATAGTGCCTGTTTTAGGCAAAGCCAAACTTCCAACATAGCATATCAAAACAAAGAAAACCTAAAGGTTTTACTACTCAATGCTAGAAGTCTAAACAAGAAACTCCATTCCCTACTAGCTCTCCTTACCCTAGGGAATGTTGATGTCTGTGCAGTCACTGATACATGGCTTAAAGTTGTGGAGAGAACGTCAGCAGTGCAAGACCATACTACCTTCCACACATTTAGACTAGCTACTACACAGGATGGGACTAAAGGTGGAGGTGTCTCAATTTACACCAAAAATTAATATATCTCAAGGTTGGCCAAACAGGACAATGCACTTGAACTTCACATTCAAATCACTATAAGCAAAATCCCATACCATTTCCTTGTAAGCTATAGGTCCCTATCTATGACCCAGGAAACTCATGACATATATTTAAGCTTACTGGAAACACTCACCATCCAACCCAATATAATATTCATGGGTGACTTGGATCACCTCACCATTAACTGTGAATCATATACAACACCAAACATGCAGGCATAAAATGTTCCTGGATTTTTTAAGCACAAACTACCTGGACCAGATTGTCAATACACCAACCTGGGCCCCATGCATACTGGATCCGGTCCTCACTAATATGAGAGAGCACTGTGCAACCCCTTGTGTAATGTCCTCTCTGGTAAGGTCAGGCTGCAAAATGGACTACTTTGAAGTAAAAATAAAACTCAGAACTGCAGCTAACCCTGAAATGTTCAGCAGCTACTCTAATTGAAACTTCCTACTATTAAGTGATAACCTGGACACATTTTAAGCCTCCTATTCCCTGAGAACTGTAAAGTCTACACAGAGCTGTTCGAGCATGTTAATAGCTGCACAGAGACAGTTATACCTATTAGGAATAAGTACAGAACTAACCCAAAAACAAGCTACCCTGCTGAAATAACAACATTAATAGGCTGTATAACAAAAGGAAGAAAATCATGACAAAATGTATGAGGTGTAGCACCCAGCAGGATAAAAGTGCTGTCATCAAACTAAACAAACAACTCAGAGGGCAGATAAAGTCTACTAAAGCCAAATCTGAGGTAAATTTGGCCTTGCAGGTAAAGGACAACCACAAAGCATTATTTAGCTATGTCCACAACCTCAAAGGCAATACACAATTATTGTGTGCAGTGCTCACTATTAATGGATCCACCAATACTGAGCTAGAAGATATAGCAAGCCTACTGACAAATTCAGGTCTAAATTTACCCATCTCCCCTCCTTGCCTCTCCTCAGGGAACACCATCAAATATAACTCCCCCAACTATCAGTATTGAACAAGTCCTGAATGCTCTGCCTAAGGCCAAGAACACTGCATCAATGGCTTCCAAACATCTGTGTTCTAAATGACATGAAATATGACCTGTCAGGCTGTCTGGAATCACTATTTAACCATAACATCCAAACAGGCTTTATACCTCACAACTGGAGAACAGCAACTGTCATCCCTATGCACAAAGGTGGACCTGGAAATTACAAATCCATAAGTCTCAGTAGTCTCTTATGGAAAGCCATGGAAGTAATTATCATGGAAATGATACATAATAGCCCCAGGAAAATTCCAGACATTGGGTCCAACCCAGTTTGATTTCATCAAGAGTTGGTCATGCCTACTCAACCTGCTGGACTTCTTTCAGAAGGTCACCAAGGTAATGAAAGAGGGTATAGTTCACACTGCCTAGCATGACCTGGCCAAGGCATTTGACACAGTACTCTACTCAGGCACAGTTGCCAACCCAAGAAGTTAGGAATACACCCTTAGGTCACCCAGTGAATAGCCAGCTCGCTCACAGACAGAACCCAAGAAGTTAGAATTGGGGAGTCCACTTCTACAAATAGGCCAATCACTGGCAGAGTCCCTCAGGGATCAGTCCTAGGACTGTTTCCTTTTTGGCAACTACTGCTCTGAAGTCAAGGCCAATGTCAAATACCTCTGCATGACAAAATTTGTAGACAGTTGTAAATTAGAAGTAGTCATAGATTCCACCACCAACATTACTATTCTCTGGGAAGAGCTGGCACAAACAACTGGTTTCAGAGCCATGGACTAAACCAAAATGTCAGGAAATGCATAATAGTATCCTTCAGGAAGTCATTCACCCCTAGTAACTATCATATTGACACCAAGCCCCTAAGAGTCATCCCCTTAGTCAGGGACTTGAGGACGCATGTAAACAATAATCTAGCCTATGACAATCACATGCTTATGATAACGAGGAAATCATTCTATGCTGTGAAACTGATAAACAACCATCTGGCATCTAAGTCCAAGAGTGTCATAGTTTCACTGTATTCAGCATTCATCAGACCTGTCATTAAGTACAGTGCCCCCCTTGGTATGTACATAACCAGTCACATCCAACAATTGCAATGTCTACAGTGGTTCCTAACTAAAATAATACAGGGGGTAAGTAACATGTCATATGCAGATCACCTCAAAGTCCTATCCCCGTATTCTGTCTCCTACAGGCTGCTGAGGGCAGATCTATGCCTGGCATACCAGACATTGCTGGACCTCATCCTGATGGACCTCCTGCATATCCACATTACAAACAGCACCAGGATTACTCATTCTAAAATCTTAAGCCTTGCCTGTGTTATAAATAGGACCTGCTGGAGACATTGGTATGTATGCAGAGATCATCCCTTGTCTGGAACGTTCTCCCTATCCATATGAAGCAAAGTTCCTCCTTAACCCAATTCAAGTGTAACTTGGACAATTGAATGAAAAACAGGTATTTCATTCCTGGTTTAGTACCTTTGTCTTTAATAGATACAATCAGCCTGTAAATAGTTGATCTCCCAGGCCCCTGCTTGTAAGTGTTTCATCTCCCAAGCCACTTCTTACAATTACCCAGGGTACCACAGTTTGTCAAATTTGGGATGCATAGCTAGACTTAAAATGGCCCCAGTGTTCATTAGCCTAGTACAGACATATGAAATAACTTGTTTTACATGGAGTGGAAGATTGTTTCATCGAAGAAGATTGTTTCATAGAAGTGGTAGTCTCTGTAATAAAAACTTCTCATCAAACTCCCAGTCTTGTGTGAGTAGATCTAGTCTGTGAGAAGTTTGTGGTAACTGTCATTCCATAAGAACTGAGAAAAATGTTTTCAGGCCCAAAAGGTGTTCACCACAATTATTTTTGAGGTATCCTTTTGAATCATCGGAATTATCCAGGATATCAGCAGAAAGGGTAAAAATCACATTAAAAAATTCTCTTCTAAGAGATTGAAAATGTCTTTCAGGCTTGTTACCAAAGAGCTCTGGAATAAACTTTGTTTAGTTGTCTGTTTTTGAAGGAGGTGACCAGAATTATTTGAGGTGCTCCCCATAACTAGATTACTTTCTGGAAGAGCCCTTTGTTTAATTGCGATTTGTGAGAATCTGTCCCAGTTATGTTCAGTTTGTCTGACACTACGTTTTGCTGTGATAGAAAGTAAGATGCTGGGAAGGTTAAAGAATTCTGACATTGGAGGTCATCACTGCCAACATGCAGACGGGGTATGACCTTTACCCCCTGTATGTTAATATGACA
Organism: Protopterus annectens; assembly: GCF_019279795.1. Lineage (NCBI taxonomy): Eukaryota > Metazoa > Chordata > Ceratodontiformes > Protopteridae > Protopterus > Protopterus annectens. The sequence continues at coordinate 679,911,347 of NC_056744.1, read as the reverse complement.
CATATCTTTGGTATTGTCTGTAATCACTTGAAGGGGTCATATGGACCAAAGTGCTGCAGAGACTTCAAGTCATGGATCACAGACAAAAGCTTTTTTAAGTTGATTTGCTTTTGTCTGTATAAAACATTCCATATGCCTTGCACTTTCATCTCTCTGGAAATTACTCCCTAGCAATATCTGTTGCATCTATGATGACAGATTGATTTGGAGTCTGAGGAGAGAAGGTGAAATGTGTTTAGTTGAATTTGCTGTCTCCACCAATGCAGTTCCCTTTATATAAAGCACAAACTTGAATTTGATCCTCCAGAGAATGCAAATGATGAGTTCATGTGTTTTTTTTAAAAAACACTATTTTCCAGCAAGGGGTATCATGAAAAACATAGAAGCCATGAACCACACGATCCTGAGAAATTCTCTTGCAGAAGTCTGACAGTGACTGGAAAAGTTCAGGAAAACTCCAGATAAAGAGCCACTTTGCCTTTAAAAAGGACTATTGAAAAAAAGAATCTATAATGCATCTTGTAAGATGACATCAGGAAGATTTTGCAATATTTATCTGGAACTCCGAATTTGTCAAGAGACATAACCTGGATTTGTCAAGAGACTACCCATGTTAATGACTGTTGACCTCTGAATGCCAATCAAACTGTCATAAGTTACTACTGAATTTAGACATTTTGTGAAAACCCTTGTAGATGTAAATAAACCAAAGGGTAATTCAGAAAACTAATACTGTGATCCAGAAAAGGCAACCTTAGAAATTTCTTGATGCATATGGTTATGGGAATATAGTAGTAAACATCTTTCATGCCTAGAGTTACTCATGTAAGGGATGAGAGGTAAAAAGTTCTGTAAAGTCAACATTTTGAACTTTGAACATTCATATACAGATTTAGAAGTGAAAGATTAATACTGTTCTCCAAGGTGCCTCTTTCACTGGTACTAGAAAAATTCTGCAATAGACGCCTTTGCCCCATTGACTTAAAGGCACTAGTTCTAGGACTCCATGCATGGTGAAAGACTAAAGAACTTGAGGAAAAAGCCTACTTTTTTGTTTTATGAGTGGGGAGGTATTCTCCTGAAAATACGTTTTTGTATTCAGTGCACTCTGTAACCCTTCTGCACCACTTTTAATGCCCATGAATCCAAGGCAATCTTTTGCTAAAAGGGAATGTTGAGTGTCAATTTTTGTAGAGACACTGGCCAAAAAAAAAAAAAAAAAAAAAAAAAAAAAAAAAGACAGTAAGGAATGTTGACATAGTCATGCTGTACTGTTAGTCTGGCCCTTTTTCTGAAAAGCCCCTGTTTTTTACTGTTGTTATTCTCTGGACATCTCCTTTTTACATTTTGTTTGCTAAAAAAGGACTTGTTTTGCTTACCTGGCTTTTGTGCGTAAGAGGGAGACATGTATGATTTGTATTAGGGTACATAAATTATCTTAGAAAATCCCTGAATTATTTTTCTCTTTCATCATATTGTTTAAGAACTTGGGTAGCAGAACAGCCAAACAATACCTTCTTATCTAAAGATGAATCCAGGATTTCAGGTTTTACCCCATCAGCAAACCTTTGGTTACATAACCAAGCATATGTTTTCAACACTCAGGACCCTAGTCATAGTATCAGCACAATCATACACACTCTTCAAAGCATGTTTAAATAACTGAGAAGAGTGTAAACAGTTTGCTTAAAAGAAAGCTTTCTTCTGTATGGAGAGTGGAAGCCATTTCCCGCAGACTGTCCATATGACGTAGTATAAATTCCCACACACATGCTTGATAAGTCAGAAATCTGAAGATTGAGGAAGGAAGACATTCTCTTACCTGCACTTTCCATTACTTGACCCTTCTCATCAGCATGATAAGGGTAGATATTGAATACCAGTCTGTTGCCAGTACACACAGTTGAAATAACAGCAGGGTCTGACCAAAGGTGAGAGCAAATAAATTAATTAGTCTGAGGTACCTTATGCAGCTTACCTGCTTTTTAGGAATTGAGGACCTAAGGCATAACAACGTACACAACACTCTAGTCATAGGTGACTCTATAATCAGGCACACTGATGTTCCACTCACCAGGCTAAACAAGGAGAAAGTTACTGTCAGCTGCCTGTCGGGTGTCAGGATCCGCCACATAACACATTTACTCAGGTCATTCCACAACAAGTACAAATATGACTCTGTCATTGTCCATGTTGGTGTGAATGACCTGAGACATACCTCACTGGACAACATGAAGAGAGACAACGAGGAGCTCTCCAATCTTGTAGCCCAGGCAGGTATGACCCTTGCCCTGAGTAGCATCCTGCCATCATCCCGAATGATACCACAGTACAAGGACAAAATGATTGACGTCAACAACTGACTAAGCTTCTGATGTTATTCTAAGGGGATCCAGTATCTATCTGCCTGGGATGACATGATCGGCAGACCACAATGCTTTGCCAGACATGGCCTGCACCTGTCGCCCTTGGGATTCCAAATACTGACTAAGGCTCTAGCCACCCCTATAGTGCCTTTTTTAGACAAGGTTCAAACGACAAATTCACCACCTTAACAGGTGCAAGCAAACAAAATCTGAGGGGAATGCTACTTAATGCTAGAAGTCTAAACCTCAAAATGCATTCACTCGAGGCACTCCTTAAAATGGAGAACATGGACATCTGTGCAGTGACAGAGACCTGGTTCAAGGCTCCAGAGAGCACCCCTGCATTACCAGGCTATAATTCATACCACACCTTTTGGCTACCTAACCTGGACTGAAACACTAAAGGCAGAGGCGTGTCAATATTCATTAAGGATATCCACACCTCCAAGCCAGTTGCTCAGCATAATGCATCCGAGATTATCCAAGTGCAACTAACTGTGGGCAAGACCACAATCCAAACTGTAACTTGCTACAGATCCTCCACCATGCCCCAGGATTCCCACTCCTCATTTCTTGATACACTGGTAAATATTAGGGTACAACCCAACACCTTAATAATGGGCAAGTTCAACTACCCCACCATTAACTGGGAAAACTACTCATGTGCCAACTCTTTTGCTCAACGTTTTCTGTAATTCATAAATTCCAGTGCCTTGGATCAACTTATCCATACCCCCACCAGGGGCAGCAATATCCTGGACCTGGTCATTACCAACATGAGTGACCAGTGTTCCACACTAAAGGTCAATTGCTCGTTGGTTAAATCCGACCACAAGCTAATTACCCTAGACATCCACATCCTGTCCCCCACCCCGCATTAGGGAAACCACCATAAAAAATTTCTCCAAAGCCAACTTCACACTTCTTAAGACAGAAGTGGCAAACTTCACGACACCCATGCAGACAGACAATAGAGATACAACTGCTGAATCCTACACAAATGCACTTTATAAGCACTTACATGAGTGCATGGATCATGCTATCCCTAACAGAACCAAGATGCTATCCTCCTAAAAAAGGAAGCCAATCTGGTGGTCCCCTGCCATAAACAAACTTTACAACAGAAGAAAGAAACTGTTGCTAAAAAGAGCAAAATCCCATGATTGGAGGAACTCCCTGGTCAGCCTCAGTAAGAAGCTGAGATTCCTCATAAAATCCTCCAAAACTAGTTATGAAAACAAAATCGTCACTGATTTCTAAAGACAACCACAAAGCAGTCTATAGCTATGTCAAGAATCTCAATGGCAACACTCAGATCTGCTCTGAGTTACAGCACAATGGCACTAAGTATACAAAACCAGCTGATATTGTCAACATCCTGGCAGATAGGGTCAGTGTTAACTTTACCCCCCTCTCACCCCCTGAAGGGCCCATCTCTATACCGGAAGAATGCAAACCTCCTGTAATCACAACTGCACAGATAAAAACCACACACTCCAAAGCCAAGAACACAGCATCCATGGAACCTGACAACATCCCAGGCTGTATTCTACATGAACTGCAGAATGAACTGGCACCCCACCTAAGCATCATGTTCAGTCATAGCCTTACCTCAGGCTTTGTGCCCACTGAATGTTGCACAGCAATGGTTATCTCACTCCACAAAGGGGGAGCCACCACGGACCCCGGGAACTCCTGCCCCATTAGCCTAACGAGCCTGGTCTGCAAGGCCATGGAACATATCATCATGGATCTTATACACAAAGACATTGGTAATCTCCAAACTTTGGACCCCACCCAGTTCGGGTTTGTAAAAGGCAGATCATGTCTCCTAAACCTGATAGGCTTCTTTGAAGCAGTCACCGAAGCCATAGATGAGGATAAAGTTGTTCACACAGCCTATCTAGATCTCGCCAAGGCTTTTGACACCATCCCCCACTCTGGAATTATAGATAAACTCACTAAACTAGGTATAAATCCCTATGTCACAAAATGGGTTGCCAACTGGCTCACTGACAGAACCCACATTGTGAAAGTAGCAGACTCCAAATCCAACTTCAAACCAGTGACATGGGGAGTACCACAGGGTTCATCCCTGGGTCCTCCCCTGTTTGGTATCTACTTTTCTGAAGTACAGGCTAACACATAAAGTCTTTGGCTAATGAAGAGTTCAGATGACTGCAAACTAGGAGCCATAATCGAAATTCCTAACGATGTGGACATCTGACAACAGGCCTCATGGAGTCAGATTCCTGGTGTCAAAGCCATGGCCTCAAGCTCAATGCCAAAAAGTTCATTGTCATCCCTTTGGTAAAAACTCTGCACCCATGAGCTACCACATAGGTGGTAGTCTACTTAACAATGAAAGTGTGATAAGAGACCTTGGGACACAGGTGGACAGTAGTCTTTCCTTTCATAATCACATCACCACAGTAGTCAGGAAATCCTTCTACACCTCATCACAAAAGGTTTCTCATCCAGGAAAAAAAAGGTCACTGTTCCCCTCTACTTGCCACTCATTAGACCCATTATAGAGTACAACACCCCTTTTGTTATGTATCTCACGAAACATCCACAATAACTGGAAAGGTTGCAGAAATACCTCACAAAGAGGATTACCAGCCTCAAACAGATGCCCTACGCAGACTGTCTAAAAAAACTCCAGTTTTACTCATCACATATCGCCTACTCAGAGGTGATCTCTGCCTAACATACAAATCTATGTCAAACTCAGAGCTGTTGGACATGCTCCACTTAAAGAAATCCCAATCCCACTGAGCTACACGCTCTAGGGACCTAAACACTGTCACTACAATAAACATGCAGGGATAGTTTCCTGTCCCAGATACTTCCCATACTCTGGAACAAACTACCTATCTATATCAACAAAGCTCCTCATAGCACTCTTCAAGAAAAATCTTGATGATTGGATGGGAAATAGGACATTCACTCCAGGGATCACCTCTGTAGCTCTGCTCAACAGGGGCACAGGAAAATAATTTTCTTGGGTGGCGAAAGCCAGGGTACATTTTTGGCTATGCTTATATAGGCTGTAGGGCTAATAGCCTAGCACCTACCTATAAACCTATGAACCTATGATGACTGGGTGTCATAATGACTATAAGCAGTATTTAACACATCCTCCAGTGTTGGCAATATAGGAGGGATGGGAGTGGAATGAGGTATGTCCATTTGCAGCATATTGTAATAGTTCCTCATTTCAGAGGGAACATCTATTTGTTACCATAAAAATACCTCATCCCACCTGACAATGGTCTGATTAAAAGAAAATTCCACCCCATGAAGATAAGAATTAAAGAGGCCTGGGCCTGGAAATCCACAGGGTAAGAATTGGTATAAAAATCAGAATCATAAGCCCTGTTTCCTCTGGAATAGTTCTACAGAGAATGCCTATCTGTAAAAGTTTCTGCATATTAGGATTTACTGCCTCTAATAACAATCTAACCAAGGTAAGTACCTCATCGTTTTAACAGCAATAACTTTATCAGCAGTATAATGTTTAACTTTTTATTTTTTCTTAACAGGAGGTTTGGCAGAAGGAGACTGACTGAAAGGAGAAACATCTGTCCAGTCTAATAGTCTCTTGATCCAGTTAACACAAAAATAATCTCCCAGACTGACATAATATGGTTCTTCCTTCCATATTCCACAATGGAGCAGCCAAAAACAACATGGCTAACCCGCAGTTCATGCAGACTGAAAGGACTACAACAGAGAAAGCTGGAGAGGTAAGTGTGAGGCCTCAGGAACAACCATTGGACACTGCAGTTTCACCCACTATCAGCTTGAGGCATAGAGTGAGCCCATAACAATGGCAAGGACTCCTTGTTGATTATTTTTTTCTACAGAGTGTATTAGATGTACCAGCTATAACCAGTGATAACTGGGTAAGAAGCACCAAAAGCAGAGCGAGCTGCTGAGAAGGTAAGTTGTCACTGGTTCATAGGCTCATAGGTGCATAGGTGTTTAGTAGGCTAATGACGATAAGGGCTTTTTTAAGCCTAGCCATGCATCCCAAATCTCTGACAAGTTCTGATACCCTTGATAAGTTTAAACATGGGCCTGGGAGATGAACCATTTACAGGTTGCCTGTTTGCATCAGAGACATAGGTGCCAAACCAGGGATGGATTTATAGTTTCCCATCCAATTGTCCAAGTTGCACTTGAATTGGATTAGGGAGGAACTCTGCTTCAAATAGATGGGGAGCCTGTTCCATAGATGGGGTAGTCTCTTGGACACATACCTATCTCTCCAGCAGGTCCTATTTATATCACAGGCAAGGTTTAAGTGTTTAGAATGAGTAATTCTGATACTTTTTGTTTTGTGGATATGCAGGAGATCCATCAGAGTGGGGTCTGGCAATGCCCTGTATACAAGGCATAGATCTCCCCTCAAAGGCCTGTAGGAAACAGAATACAGGGATAGAGCCTTGAGGCAGTCTGCATAGAATATATTACTTATGCCCTGTATTCTTTCAGTAAGGAACCTCTGTGGACATTACAGTTGGATATGCCTGGTTAGGTACATACCAAAAGGGGCATTGTACTCAATAACAGGCCTAATGAATGCCGAATACAGTGGAACAATGAATTCCTTGGAATTAGATCCCATATCTTAGTTTATAAGTTGCGCAACAGAATGATTTCCTCACCACTTTAGACATGTGATGATCAAAGGCTAGATTACTATCTTTGTGTGTCCCTAAGTCCCTGACTACTTGGTCAACTCTAATGGGTGTGTTGTCAACATGATGGCTACCAGTGATGGATGATTTCCCAAAGGATACTAATATGCATTTCTTGGTATTTAGTTTTTGTCCATGACTCTGATACCAGTTGTTTGTCTGTGTCAGCCCCTCCTGCAGAATATTTGTGTAAGTGTGAGATTCAATGACAGCTCCTAATTTGCAATCATCTGCAATTTAGTCAGCCAGAGACCACTGACATTTGCCTTGACTTCTGAGAAGTAAATGCCAAAAAGGAGCGGACCAAGGACTGATCCCTGAGGGACTCCACTTGTAACTGGCCTCTTTGTAGAGGTGGACTTCCCATTTCTAACTTCCAGGGTCCTGTCTGTGAGCCAGGTTGGCTTTCCACTGGGTGACATACCCGAGTGGGGTATTGTGTCAAATGCCTTGGCCAGGTCAAGGTAGATCACAAGCAGCATATTTACCCAGCACCTTATAACAGAATTCCACTGTCATTACTGTTCAATTTCTCACATGCACATACACACTCTGACAGAAACAAAATGGCAGGTAGGAAGTTAAAAAGTGAGCATAAGCATTACACTGACACAATTTCCCCACACTTTTCTGTCTCACAAAATTCAAACTTAACACAATGTTTTTAGATTATCCACAAAATACCTTAATAAACACACTAAGCTAAAAGCAGCAGTATCTGACAGGAAACATACAATACTGTGAAAAACATAGGTGGCTCTTTAAAGGGGAAATACCATTTTAAGTAAAAAAAAAAATAGATAAAGTGCTATTTTGAAAGGTCAATAAATTTCTGAGTCGAGAGGGTTTCACAACAGTGACTTATTTGCCAAAAAACAAGCTATTATCTGATTGATGCTCCTGTGAAACCCTAGAGATGCTTCTACTAGTGATGTCAAGAAAGTACTGTATAAAACTTCACAATGACTGTTGAATTTCCTCCATGGGCTTGCCAGTCAGTAGTCAGAATGAAGGAGTCAGGGAGAGCTGAGCTTTCTGAAGCTGTCTAGTTGTTTTCCAACTAGGAACAACTCACATATCCTAAGGACTACTGCGGCAATGGGAATGATGAGCATTAAGCACATCCCATCATTGGAAGTGTAAGAACGATACAGCACAGCATTCAAACTGTAAGAATAAATACATATCATAAGAACTGTAAGAATAAATGCATCACTACATTACAATGGTAAGAATAAATATATCAGCATTAGGACTGTAGGAATGGGTGCATCACAACATTGCAATTGTAATAATTAGCATATGACATTGTTACAGATATAAGAATGAATACATCACAGCATTAGAACTGTAAGAAGGAAAACATCCCATCATCAGCAATGTAAAAATGAATACATCACATCATTATATTTCTAATAATGAATACATAATGATATTAGAACTGTAATAATAAGCACATCATAACATTAGAACTGTAAGACTGAATACATCACACGCTATAGCTTAAGAATAAATACATCACTGCATTAAAACTGCCAGAATGAGCACATCTCAGTATTAGAACTGTAAGAATGAATACTCACATCATTACATCTATAAAAATGAATAAATCATGATTGTAGAACTCTAATAATGTGCATGCCACAGCATTCGAACTGAGTCAATGAATACATCACATTATTAGACCTCTAAGAATGATCACATCACAACATCACAACAATAAAACATCAAGAATGAATATATTACAGCATTATACCTTTAAGAATGAATATATCGCAGTGCTAAAACTTCACGAATAAATATATCACATATTTTGCATTGTAAAAAAATGAATAAATCACAGCAACAGAACTTTTCAAGAGTGAGCACATCACAGCACTGGTACTGTAAGAATGAATGCATCATAGCATTAGAACTGTATGAATGAACACATTGTATGATTAAAATCATAAAAATAAACACATCACAGCATTAGAACTGTAATAATGAGTACCTAATGGGATTAGAACTTTAATAATGAAAGCATCGTACCACTAGGACTGTTAAAAATGTATGCATCATAATATTAGAATTATAAGAACGAATACATCACAGAATTAAAACTTTAGGAATGAGTGCATCACAGCATTAGAACAGTTGAATGAATGTATCACATGCTGTGTTATGCTCACTCTTATAGTTCTAATGCTGAGATGTACTTATTCATGTAGTTCAAATCTATATCAGCATTAGAACTGTAGTAATGAATACATCACACCAAATTAAATGCATGAATTACTGCATCACAGCATTAAAACTGTAAGAATGAAAATGGTGTACAATTAGAACCACAAAAATGAACACATCACAGTGTTAGAACCAAATGAATGAACACATCACAGTGTTAGAACCAAATGAATGAACACATCACAGTGTTAGAACCAAATGAATGAATACATCACAGCATCAGAACTGTCATAATGAAAACATCACACCATTAGAACTGTTAATGCATACATTACAATATTAGAGCTATAAGAAGGAATACATCACATCATTAGAACTGTTAATGCATACATTACAATATTAGAGCTATAAGAAGGAATACATCACATCATTAGAACTGTTAATGCATACATTACAATATTAGAGCTATAAGAAGGAATACATCACATCATTAGAACTGTTAATGCATACATTACAATATTAGAGCTATAAGAAGGTATACATCACAGCATTAGAACTGTCATAATGAAAACATCACACATTAGAACTGTTAATGCATACATTACAATATTAGAGCTATAAGAAGGAATACATCACAGCATTAAAACTGTGGGAGTGACTGCATATGTAGAAAAAAAAATCACAAAACTAGAACTGTAACCGTGAATACATCATGGCATTAGACCTCTAAGAATAAGTACATCACAATATTAAAATTGTACGAATGAGCACATCACACATTAGAACTATAAGAAAGAATACAGCACAGCACAATAACTTTAAGAATGAATGCTTCTCAACATTAGAACTGGAAGGGTGAATACATAACAGCATTATAACTGTATGAATGAATACATCATAGCATTTGAACTTTAAGAATAAATACATCACATCTTTAGCCGTGTATTATAGCAATAACCCATGGCTGGGTGTGGTTAATGTTGGATTTACCCATGGTTGGTATGGTTTGGTCAGGAGAGTGAATCTCTGATGATAAATTTGAAGTAGGCTTGTCTATTTGAAAAATCCAAGTTGGAATACATGAGCGTCTGTATTCCAGCTGCATGCTCAAGAATTGTGGACAACGTCAAAAATAATGAGGAAACAAAGTTCCAAAATTTTGGACAATTAATAGATATTGCACTAACTTAAAAAAAAAAAACAAATAGGGCATTACTGACTATCTATTGTCCTCGGTAATTTACCAGAAAATCAAAAATATAAGCCAAGTCAGAAATGTTCTTCAAAATGTTGAACAGCTATATCAGGATAGACAACTTAGGAAATGTTCCTTATACCAATTTGAATGACTAGATGGGTGATCACAGTTTTTACTAGGAGAAAGTGGGGATAATTAGCTTCATGTGCGACTTGGTCAGTCTTCCACTAGAAACTGTTGATGTGGATGAACTTCTGAACAGTCTTCCTGGCCATAGTAGTGCAAAAACATATGAACCAATAAATCTATAACCTCGTATTATCATCAATATCATCATTACCACCATCACCCCTTTTTTCTATTTCTCTGCATGAGTTCTGGATGTCACATCAACTCACCACTTCTCTCGATTTGATGTCACTCCTCTACCTTTTTCAAACATTATTTCTGACTGTCAAAGGTCTCCTCTTACCTGGATATCTGTGCAGTAACTGAGACCTGGTTCAAGGCTACAGAGAGCAGCCCTGCAATACCAGGCTACAACTCTTACCACACTTTTCGGCCACCAAACCAGAATCAAAGCACTAAAGGTGCAGGAGTGTCCATATTCACCAAGGATATTCACACAACCAGGTTAGTTGCCCAACACAATGCAGCTGAAATTCTCCAGGTGCAATTAACACTAGGTAAGACTGCAATCCAAATTGTAGATTGCGACAGATCTCCCACCATGCTCCAAGATTCTCACTACACCTTTATAAACATACAAGAAAATATTAAAATACAACCAAGCACCCTAATACTGGGTGATTTCAACTACCCTGCCATTAACTGGGAAAACTACTGCTGTACCAACACCTTTGCCCAACGGTTCTTGGAATTCATAAATGCCAATGCCCTGGATCAACTAATCCATAGTCCCACCAGGGGCTGCAATATCCTAGACCTGGTCATTACCAACATGGGAAATCGATGCTCCACACCTATGGTCACCCCCTCATTGGTCAAGTCAGACCATAAGCTAATCACCCTTAACATCCACATCCCACCCCCACCACCCAGTAAGGAAACCTCCATAAAAAAATTTTCCAAAGCCAACTTCATGCTACTCAAGTCAGAAGTGACAAACTTCATGACACCCATGCAGACAGGAACTGAAAGTTGGACTGCTGAATCCTACACTAAAGCACTGTACAAGCACATCCATTCGTGCATGAATCGTGCCATTCCAAATAGAACCAAGATGCTCTCCTCCAAAAAAAGTAAGCCAATCTGGTGGTCCTCTGCCATAAACAAACTTTACAACAAAAGGAAGAAACTGTTGCAGAAAAGTGTAAAATCCCAGCATGCAAAAATCTCCCTTACCAGCTTCAGTAAGAAGCTGAGATCCCTCATAAAATCCTCCAAAGCTAGTTACGAAAATAAAATTGCCAAAAATTCCAAAGACAACCACAAGGCATTCTATAACTATGTCAAGAATCTAAATGGAAATGCTCAGATCTGCTCTGAGCTACAACAGAATGGCATTAAATATACTGATCCCAAGGATATTGCCAATATCCTGGCAGATCGATTCAGTGCCAACTTCACCCTCCTCTCACCCCCTAAATGGCCCATCACAATACCGGAAGATTGCCAAAGTCCAGTAATAACGGCCACACAGGTAAAAACACACTCTCCAATGCTAGAATACAGCATCCATGGGACCAGATGACATCCTGGGCTGTGTACTACATGAACTATAAAATTAACTGGCACCTCACCTAAGTGTCATGTTTAATCATACCCTCACCTCAGGCTTCATGACCACTGAGTGGCGCACAGCTACAGTTATCCCACTCCACAAGGGGGGATCCACCTTGGATCCCGGGAACTATCACCTCATCAGTCTGACAAGCCTGATCTGCAAGGCCATGGAATGTATTATCATGAAACTTATAAACAAAGACATTGGCAACCTTAAAACACTAGACCCCACCCAGTTTGGGTTTGTGAAGGGCCGATCTTGTCTCATGAACCTGATTGACTTCTTCAAATCAGTTTCCAGAGCTGTGGACGAGGGTAAGGCAGTCCACACAGCCTAACTGGACCTCGTCAAGGCCTTTGACACCATCCCCCACTCTGGAATCATAGATAAACTTACTAAGCTGGGCATTAATCCCTACATCACTCGATGGGTTGCCAACTGGCTTACAGACAGAAACCACACTGTAAAAGTAGCTGACTCCAAGTCCAGCTCCAGACAAGTGACAAGTGGAGTTCCTCAGGGTTCAGTCCTGGGACCTCTCTTGTTTGGCATCTACTTCTCTGAAGTACAGGCCAAAACTAAGGGACTCTGGCTAACAAAGTTCACAGATGACTGCAAACTGGGAGCCATTATTGAATCCTCAAATTATGTGGATACTCTACAAAAGGGCCTTACAGAAACAAATGCTTGGTGCCAGAGCCATAGGCTCAAGCTCAATGCCAAGAAATGTATAGTCATCCCCTTTGGGAAAAAACATGTACCCATGAATTACCACATAGGTGGCAGTACACTAAACACCGAAAGTGTGATAAGAGACTTAGGGACACAGGTGGACAGTGGTCTCACCTTCAATAGTCAGAAAATCCTTCTATGTGGCACACCTCATCACTAAGGGCTTTTCATCCAGAAAAAAGGAGGTCATTGTCCCACTGTACTTATCACTCATTAAACCCATTATAGAATACAACGCTCCATTTGGTATGTACCTCTCAAGACATCTGCAACAACTGGAAAGGCCACAGAAATACCTCACTAAAAGAATCACAGGCCTAAAGCAGATGCCCTATGCTGACCACCTTAAAAAACTCCAGCTATATTTTGTCACATATCGTCTACTCCGAGGCGAACTCTGCTTAACCTACAAGGCCATGTCAAACCCAGAGCTGTTGGATCTGCTACACTTAAAGAAATCCCAATCCCTCAGAGCCACATGCTCCAGGGATCTAAACCTTGTTATCACAATAAACAAAACATGCTGACCCAGAGACCCCCCCAGACTCTGGAATAGACGGCCCATACATGTCAAGCAGAGGACCTCTTTGGCACTCTTCAAAAGGAACCTTGATGATTGGATGGGAGAAAGGAAATTCACCCTGGGGATCACGTCAGTCTCCCTGCTAGACAGGGGTCCAGGGAAGTAAACAGTGTGGGAAGAAATAGCCAGGGAATTGTTATGGCTAGGCTTATATAGGCCCTAGAGCAGATAGACTAGTACCAACCTATGAACCTATGTCCTTATTAACACTTGTCTTTTACTTCTCTCATACAAATCATCTTCACCTACTAGCACAATTAAATATATTTTATTTCAGATGTTGGACAGTATGGCTCTATCTGTTTGAACGGGTGATGTTAGTGCTAATTTGGTACATAATTTCCTGTGCTCAATGGAAGTATTAGCTTGAGGTAATTTACCAAGCTGACAAAATGAAGGCGCTGAACTTACTCAGTGATTAGCTCATTACTCTGTTGGAAGTGTTCTTGGGAAACCCTGAACATATTTGAAGAAGTCCTTGTTTATATTATGCAAGTCCTCATTAGTTTTTATCTTTTACAAGTTTTTCAATATTTATATTTTTACTTACATGAGAGGTATTTATTAGAGGCAAAAGGTAGAAGGTACAAAATTCAAGCAGACATAATTTGTTATTAATTCTAAAACAGTTTATATGTACATTCCTTTGGTGTTTAAAGTAGGGAGTAGCATTGCTTGGTAATACAAAGTGAAATTGAATGGTACAATGAAGAGATGTTTGAATAAGAAATGGTCCTGAATTAAGCTGATATCTCCAGGGTATAAAAGCAGAAAAGTGAGAGAGCTATACAAAGAAGCAAGTATAGACCTAAGAATGTCAACAGGCATTTGAAAGAGGGTAGATATTTAATCGTACATTATTTGGGTCATTGGTAGGAATGATATCTGAATTATTTTGTTATGATAGTGTGTAGTATAGTTGAGATACATTATGCATGTTAAGTATTAACTAGATGTGGGAGCACAGTGAGATGATGCGGGGTAATGAGTTAGACAGTGAAGGAAGTAGGAATGAGGGCACTGCATATGTAGAATTTTTGACTGGATAATAATGAAGGGAATACAGAGATGTAAGATAGATGAAACAGGATGAACATAGAAAGATTATGAAAATATTGATTCACTGATTTTCAGTCCCTGTAATTGAATGGGTCATCATGGACAATTTTTAGCCATAATCCAGGTCACAAGGTCAAAGGTAAACATAATATATATCGTATTTAAAAGTCGCTAATCGATATTTATTTTTCCCTTATGTACCACTTTTGATCTTTTGACTGCCATCCCCCAAGTCTCAAAGGGGCCATCATCCTGGCAGCCATGATGGTGCTTTGTGCTTTCATCTACATCCCATGGCAGCATTTTCATTATTGGACCTAACCTACTCCCAACCACCATGCTAATTTGAACACTCTCATTATGTGATGACCGCCTGCTCTATCTCAGTTCACAAATGCATGCCACCCCAAGAAGTAACAGCAAAGGCTACCATCAACAACTCAGCTGGCAACACCACAGTCTCCTGAGCTGGCCCTTCAACATGTGACAAGCTTCCACTTTTGTGTAGGACCATGTTATTGGACCATCAGCAACAGCACAAACAAAGTAATAAGCAACATCCCTTACTCCCAAGGATGGGCACTCAAATCCTACATCCCAGTGTTGACAATCGTCTGAGCTTTTCATCAACCTCAGGTTGCCTGGGCTATAGTCTGAGGTTTACCCTCTATATCACACTGGTGTAGACCTTTTCGGAGGTGGAAAAAATTAATATACCCATGTAGATAGCAGGAAAACATGTGAACCCCATAAAGTGAGCACAATATCGCACTGATCTCTGGAGTGTGGAGCTGTAAGGTAGCATTTTTATCCAATAAGCTACAATACTGCTCATTTGTAACATAGTTCTGGAGAGTAGGGATACAAGAATGGAGAAAATACTATATGGATGTGGGATAAAATAGGAATCAGTGGATGTACAGAGAAAAGAGAAGGTCAGGTAGTGGGTTTTCCTACAGTTGCTGGATGTCATTGGTGGCAGTACAGATGACCAGGAAGAAAACAGCAAACCTGAGTGCATGTGTTAAGTGCCAAAATATTCATCAATGTATATATTAGAGTATAAGAAGGAAAGCAATATGGAAATCATAAGGGAAGAAGTGATTACTCAGGGTGGAGGGAATGTAGTTGAAGCTACCAGATACCAGGTATGCAACTGGCACCTGTGAGAAATGAAGAGCAGTAGAGAAGGACTTATTAAGAATTAGAAGGATGCTAACATATGTATACTCCAAAATTTCCTGTGCCTAACCATATACTATTTGGATAAAGATGTGTGCAACTTTTGCTGCAATTTTATCACAGATAAGCAGAGAGAGGATAAGACTTAGTAGTTATATTTGTATTAAAGATGTTCTTCTTAATTGAAGGTTTACTACTACAGCTTTTACAGACATTTAATGACAAATTATTGGGAATGTCACTATAATAAGGAGATGTGTTATGATCTCAGTTTCACTACAATTTTAGCTGAAAGTCAATATTGGCTATTTAAATGTACACTCTGTGTGTGTGTGTGTGTGTGTGTGTGTGTGTGTGTGTGTGTGTGTGTGTGTGTGTGTGTGTGTGTGTGTGTGTGTGTGTGCACATGCACATCTATACCATTATAGTACCTCTGCTGTGATCATATTTAATTTAGTGGTACTGTGTTCTCCCTCCATGGTTCACAACAACTGAGGAGAGTAAAAAATATGTATAGTTCTTTAATACAAAGTTTGCAAAATTAGTTATAATATATAGGTGTGAGGTGTCTCTCCTATCATTACCTCTGTAGTGTCTGTTCTCTAATATTGTTCCCAGTGTAATGTAAGAATGTGTGTGTGTGTGTGTGTGTGTGTGTGTGTGTGTGTGTGTGTGTGTGTGTGTGTGTGTGTGTGTGATTCAGTAAGATTAAGAAATAAGTGCATTGCATAGATAATATAATATCTGGTGGACATGACTACTCTCACTACTGCTTTCCTTAATTGAAGTGTGGGTTTTCAAGCAAGACTTGTATTAACTTCATTATGAAACAATTGATATGTCCTCCTCAGTGTTGCAAACTCTTTATTTTCCATCTAACCATGTCTTTAATGTGCTAACACATAATAAAGGTAATTGAGTCAAGCTCCACCAATTCCAAGAGTATTTGAGTATATACTCTTATAACTAACTGTATTCCAATATAGTCCATTATGATTTAATGATGGAGTAAAAACTTGCAACCCACAAAGTTCCTCTGTTTCTGCCTCTTTTGTGTTTTCTAAGAGAGAAATTTTGTTTTATAGCCAAGAAGGATATTTTCCATCAAAATCTATTAATTTGGTCAGATCAGTAGACTGCAATAACTTGCTATAAGGACTTAATCTACCTTTGAAAAAGATTACTTCAATTTCATTTGAATATCAACATTTCTGTAAGCTAACAAATGGAATAATATCTGGAACATAAACTAAATAACTTCAGACTTTTTAATGATTTCCTTTGGAACAAACTTTTAATTTAGGTTTGAACTGTGTGTGTTTGAAATCTTCCCCAGTATCTTTAATCACTCTTTATTGAAGGGCTAGCCATGAAATTTGCTTTATCACTTTAGAGTGATGAATGTTTGTGCTGACTTATTTCTGTCTTCTCATATCTGGATAAGTTAAAAGTTTACTCAATGGGCAAACAATATGGCTAAGCTTTTCCATGAACAATAATGGGATAGAGCCTGAAAGCTGTGATTGTCTGCAGGTATAGTGCATGCAAGCATAATGAAGCCCCCTGGCTTACATTGCTTGAATTTGTTTTACTTGCCTGTTTATTCACTTCTACTTTATATATGTATGTATGTATGTATATAATTATGTATATATTTATTTATTTATTCATTTAACTCTATTTTATTTTTGTTTGGGTGGTTGGTTATACTGACCAGGCATGACTTATGATCAGGGTAGACTTTATGTGGTATTCATGTTGACCAGAGGTAATTTAACCAAGAAAACTGGAACATTCTCCCACCATTTCAGGCAGTTCCTTCACATTTGCAACTGAGAAAAAGAATGTGAAAGATGTGACAGATATGACAGATGTGTTATTGCCCACTTGCCTGATGACAAGACATGAGCATGGAAATTTGGGGTACCAGATGACATATCATAGACAGAGACAGTGTGTAGACAGTAGTACCAGAGTAAGGTGTCTAAGGAAAGAAGGATTACTTTAGGGTCAAAATTAAAACTATGAAGAGTAAGAGTGAAATCCTAAGATACCTGTACTCAAGCTAAATATGCTAAAATGGTTAGATCTTAAAAAAGATCTGGCCTCAAACAAATGCCCTACACTGACCGTATCAAAAAACTCCAGCTTTATTCCATAGCATATCGTCTACTCCAAGGTGTTCTCTGCCTAACATATAAAGCTATGTCAAACCCAGAGCTGTTGGACATGCTACACCTAAAGAAATCCCAATCCCACTGAGCTACACACTCTAGGGACCTAAACCTTGTCACCATAATAAACAGGATATGCTGGAGGGATAGATTCCTGTCTGAGAAACTTCCCATACTCTGGAACAGGCTACCTATCTATGTCAAGCAAAGTTCTTCATTAGCACTTTTCAAGAAAAATCTTGATGAGTGGAAGGGAAATAGGAAATACACCCCGGGGATCACTTCTGTGTCTCTGCTCGACAGTGGCACAGGAAAATAACTTTCTTGGGTGGCATAAGCCAGGGAACCTTGTTGGCTAGGCTTACGTAAACCCTTGGGCCGATAGCCTAATACCTACCTATGAACCTATGAACCTAAGGATGAGCGAGTATTGTTTATAAAGAAATATAAGGTACTTGAAGTGAGTAGAAGAATACGAAAATAAATAATGTTTTGTTTTCTACATTATACATCAATGTGGGCAGATCAAGTATGTAATAATAACATTCCTTATTTATCAGATAAAAATAAAAATATATTGTAATAAAATACTGACTCATAACCCCCTGTAGTGGAGACCCACAAGATATATACAGATGACCTCTTAAGGGCATACCAAGAAATAACAGATATGTAGACAAAATAGGAGGTTTAAGATATTATACAGTAAGTACTTTGTGTTTTGAAGGCATACAGACAAGGTAAAAAAAAAAAACATCCAAAACATGCATGTCTACAGCCAGTGGTGTTTGGCTTTATTGGCCTGTACACATAATGACTTAAAAAAGAAGCTATATAGAGGACAAACTTGTTTGTCCTTAATAAGTAATTTGCATATATCAAGGCATTTTAAGTTATTGCACAGTGAAGACTCTTGCTTGGCTGGGTCTTTCTTACTGAATGTTTTGCCTTTGTGACCCTTCTACCCTTTGGTTTGGATTTTATTTGAGATATTTTGCAGGCATCCTAATGTTTATGGACATCAGGCTTTATTTTAAACTTTGTGTTTCTCAATTACAGCCAAACTATTCACTCATGCTGTACTGACTATGTAAAACAGAACAGAAATATGTATTTCTATAGCTACTGGGGTTTGGCTTTTTTTGGTATGAATGTACCCATAAAAACTTAAAAAGTGAACAGTCATAGGCATTTTGTAGTCATGTAACTGAAACACTGCTATGTTCTTAAGGGGTTCCAATGCAGGAGGTTTAAAGTATTACATCTTTCTTGCAGTTTACACACACATACACACACACACACACACACACACACACACACACACACACACACACACACATGGATTCCTATTACAAGAACAAAAGTTCACTACTTCGAACTTGTAATAGGAAGCCTCACTTCTACGAAAGTTCACTATAACGAAAGTAAACTTTTGCATAAGTGCAATTCACCGAAAACACCACAGCACAGTGGAGGACATAAAAAACAAGCTATGTCCTTCACTATGGTGTGATAGTCATGGACCTTAGGGTTACGGCACAGGTTAGGGTAAGGGGATAGTTAGTAAAGCTATCCCCTTACCCTAACCCATGCCCTAACCCTAAGGTTCGTGACTATCGCACCATAGTAGAGGACATTGCTATGTCCTTCACTGCGCTGCAGTCATCATGGACCTTAGGTTTAGGGCACGGGTCATGGTATGACCCGTGCCCTAACCCTAAGGTCTGAGTACTGCACGGAAGTTCAGTACAACACCCGTTCGTTGTACTGAACTTCGCGTAAGTGCACTTTCGATTAAGTGCACTTTCGCTGCAGTGAGCATTCCATGCACTATTTCGAATTAGTGAAAATTCGATCTAGTGTATGGAACCACACACACACACACACACACACACTCACTCAGACACTATATATATAGTGTCATTTAGTTGTCTGAGAAGCAAATTCATTGAAAAGAAGCTGTTTATTTGCTTTTTTCTGTGTTTGATTGCAGAACAGTGAGGAGAAAGGAATTTGCCTTTTGCTCAGTGTAGTGCAACATCAGAGTCGGTAAACATATTTAACAGGAGATATGGGGTGTGCAGGAGACTTGCTCTCCTACAAAAACTAGTGGGTTTGTTATTGTTATTATTATTAGTATTATTATTATTATTATTATTATTATTATTATTATTATTATTATTATTTGTGTTTCAAACACATCAGGTGGGTAGGGGCCTGCCCTTTTGCAAAAAAAAAAAAAAATTTTGAGAAGGGTCACAGTCACGTGATGACTCCTGTTTAGACCAGCAACTTACCAAGATTTAAGATGTTTTGAATACAGATAATTATTATGTTTGTGTCAAACAAATGAAATGCAATTATTCGTATTGGACCCAAGTTCACTTTTTCAGTGTATGTGGTGGACAAGCCAGCAAAAGTTAAAATGGGAAATATTATTTCATTGCCATGTAAATTGTTATATTTCTTAGCACATTGACAACGATGGCAAAAATGAACCCTCTAACAAAGAAAACAAAAAGTTCATTGATAAATTTTAGAATAGTGTTCCACGTGACCATTGACTGCCTAGTAAGCAGTATTAGCTTCCTAAAACAAGGAGTGACAGACTATTTATCACAGTGGTTTATTTACAAATGGTTGTTGTGTCATCAAGTTTAGTCTTAAAACAGTTAATGTGCTGTTTTGCTTGAAGTGTAGAGGAGGTTTAGTTTATAACTAGGAGGTATGTCAGTTAAGATATGTGTCATGCCAGTGGGTCCTATTAATGTAGCAATGAAGATTAAGATTATTGGTACAAATCTTTGTGAGGTCCCTAATCTCATGTATGTAAAGGAGATTAAGCAAGGCAGGGTCTTTAAAGGTACAAAAGCATAAATTCCCATGAAGGTACCTATATGAGACAGAATATAGTCACAGGATTTTTATTCCATCAGAGCAGCTTTGGGGTTCAGTCCAGTGATTTTCTTGTTTAAGAATCTTTGGTGCCTTTCTAGCTGGCCAGGATGTTTGGAGAAGAAAATGCCAAAAGTAATGTTCTATTCAATGATAGACATAATCGGGGTATATAGAGGGTTGTTATATCTCCCTTATTCCTAAAGGAAATGACTTTGAAAATTAACTGTGCAATGTATATGAATATATATATATTTAAATATAATGAATATGAATGCAACATAATGGTTGAAGGGCAGTTTGTTGTCAACAAAATTGCCCAGCTCTTTGATGATTGTGGCCAATTTTAAGGGAATAGGTGCTCTTAAATAATGTATGAACTGGTGAAAACTTGCTTTCCAAATAAAACTAGTCTACTTTTTTAGTATTAAGGTTGAGCTCATAGTCAGTGCACCAGTGGTTAGCATGGTCAAGCCATTCTTGGAGTATATGAGTGTCCGCAGGGAAATATGTTACTAGCAATGAATGAAACCCCACAAATGCAAAACTATAAACAAGTAAAACAAATAAATAAACAAATAAAAACAAAATCAGAACAATAAACCTGTACAAATACTAAACAAGTTAGTAAGGATAGGGGGTGGCACCATAAAGTATTGAAGGTAGGATGTAAGTAATGGCAAGTGTAGTTTTTAGTTTTTGACTATATAAAGCATTCTTGTTTTTTTGGCAAGTTTTTTTTAATGCAGTTTTGCATATACAGGTAGAATTTAGATTATCACCCACTATCATCTTTAATAATTTGCTATGAGAAGTAACTTCAGGGGTTGTATTATTATGAGCTAAAATTATTATTTTTTTTTTCATGAGAGATGGGTTTGGGGCAGAATAGACGTTTTTTTGGGGGTGTGGTGGTTGAGCAGAAATTGTGAGCTATAAATCCATGTTTCAGTGGCTGTTAAAGCTCCCCAAGTATATTTTTTGTATGTATATATATATATATATATATATATATATATATATATATATATCTTTATATATATATATATATATATATATATATATATATATATATGTGTGTGTGTGTGTGTGTGTGTGTGTGTGTGTGTGTGTGTGTGTGTGTGTGTGTGTGTGTGTGTGTGTGTGTGTGTGTGTGTGTGGAGTCATTTGCATGTTATTATGGAAACCTGTTATGTAGATGTGTGGTGAGTGTTGTTAAAAATGTTAAAGAGAAGGGGACCAAGGATAGAACTTTGTGCTACACTGGTGGTGACTGGGAGATATGGAGAGAGGGATGAGGACAATTAGCTTTTTAACCATTGAAGGGTGGGCTGAGATAAACCTAGTGAGGACATTTAAGTAGAGGGTTGCTCTGATAAACTGTGTTGAAGGCTTCAGACAAGTCTAGAAATAAGGATGAGACTAGTTTGCCATTATTTCTGGCTTCATTAAAAGTATCTATAGAAATTAGACATGCAGTGTTAGTACTATGGAGTTCCTTCTACAGGAGATAGTTTAGCAGTTGTTCTTGAATACATTTTTCAAATATTTTGGAGAAGGGGATGAGATTGCTATAGGTCTAAAGTTAGTGATTTCTGTGGAATTTCCTCCTGTACGTAGATGGATAATGTGTGTGGTTTTTTTCCAGGGAGAAGGAATGTGGAATTCCCTGACTGACTTGTTTATAAGGATTGATACAGGATAGGCAATGTTACTGGCTATTTTAAGGTACTCATTTGGAGAGTCATCAGCTGAAGTAGAGCATGTTTTGAGTTTAACAGTAGTTTTATATAGGCTGTGGGCACAAGTTTAAAGGTGAAGGTGGATGTAGGGATATGTGGCTATTGGGCAGTGTTGGGATTGGATGTTGGGGAATCCTTATTTACAGTTGCTATACTATATATGAAATAGGAGTTGATTTTTATTGCAGTTTCAAGTGTAATAAGAGAGACGTTAGGATTGAATTTTTGGCCAGGAAGTAATATTCATTTAGTGTCTGCCCAGAATCTTTAGGGTTGTGTTTACTGTTATTCTATAAGTTGTGATAGCGAGTGTGTTGTGTGGAAGAGCAGCCATGGCAGGGCTGGCCACCCAACAATGTGGAACTTGGCTCTAGTTAATTGTCACCATTGAGGGTGACACCTCAACCCCATGTCTGAAAATGGGAAGGGGGGTTTCTGATGGATGGATGGATTTATTTGTGTTTTAGTATGGTTACGTATATGAAGTTTTCTAGATATCATGATGTTTTATAATTTTGCCATTCTTTCCATGTTTTTTCTCTATTTTGCATTAGTGTTCTACTCTTTTTGGATAGCTAAATTGCATTATTTGTTTTTAGTCTCTTCCTTCAAGGGGGTGAAAGGCTATTTAGAATGTTTAGGAAAGTTGTATTGAATTCATTTACAGCATCTTCAAATGGGAGGATTTTTAGGATGTTTCAGTTAATAAATGATAGAGTAGTAATGAATATTTGGTGGCAAAATTTAGACTACTGGGGTTGAGGTTGATCGCTGTGGGGTTAGAGTATTGTGTAGATGAGAATTGTCTTTATATTGGTTGTGAGAGCAGATGCTGGAAATCATAAAACAGTTACATTCCTTCATGCTTTAAAAATAGCAATTAGTTCACTCCAAGGACAATACAGAAAGCTTCCTTGAAGAGAATCTGTGTCTCTAGCTGCATTAAAAACTTGAGAAGTATCCTCTTTATTGCGTCCTGTAATGTAATTTAATTTCAAATATTTTTCTAAAGTTTGCTGGACTGAGGTTAACCTCTTGTATTTCAGTTTCCACTGTTAAAATATTTACATTTAAACAGTTACAATAGTGCATGTGCAGTTCTGTTCTCTTCCAGTAGGGCACACTGTGCATACATTTTGAGCACAGCAGTTTTACAAATACCTATTCAGCACAAACATCTGTACAGGGCAGTTTGATATACACATGACATACAGTTCTAATACATTTGTAAGAAAAGCAAATTAGTTTGATATTCACAAATGACACATAATTATTTATAAAAATTCCAGCAAGCTGTGCTGACTGTACCTCCTTTCATCACAGGCACCATTAAACAGGTTGGTGCAATGTGTAGAGAATTTAGGGAGGATGTCTGGACAGGTGGTTGGGACAGAGTTGGTGAAATATTGATAGCTATTCTTGAATCATGGTAAGATGTGAGATGTCTCAGGGGAACGAGAATAGAGGATAAGCTGCAGAGCAACATGACTAAGCAAGGGATCTGTATATTATTGATACCAGACAGTGGGGGACGTAGGAATCAAGAAGGAAGCAAGACATGGCAGGGCTTTAGGATATCTTGTATAAAAAGAGACAGAAAGTTGGTAGAAACAAAATATTTTCTATGATGAAAGAGAGTTGGGTTGCCCTGGTAACTTCTTTTATGTTTCTGAAATGTGATAAATATAGGTGTTTGAAAGGATAAAGAAGGATGATATAGGTAAGATAGGAAACTGTGAGGGTTATTTGTGGAAAGTAAAAGTTGAAATGCAGAATAATAGATAGTTACTGTTGGGGAGGTGTCTGAGTATGAATAGATATAGTTCAAAGGAGTATGGGAGGGTTGCTGGGAATGATGCTAACTGTTAGACAGATGGAAATAGGAAAATAAAAACAGGAGTGTGTTTATGATAGTTGTAAGGTTGCTTGGGGAGGGTTAGGGAATGGGTGTCACTCGCAAAATGTGTATGCAGGAAGTATACTGGTAGATTAACAGGAGCTGGGTGGAAATTGGGTATAGGATAGTGGGCTTTCCACCTTCAGGTCAATTATTACAGGGAAAAATCAGTTTATAGCCAGCACAAAGCAATTAACAAGTTAGCACAAAGTAGAACAGGTTTTCTTTTGTTTACTGAATGCAGAAATCAGGAACCTAGGGAAACTAGGTAAATGGCATATTCAATGTAATTTGCTGGTCAAGAGAAGGGACACTGGCCAACTTAGTAAGTGGTCTTTAGAGTACAAAGACTGTTCCTTTGGGGGTAATATCTCAGCCACTTTCCAGCACAGGGCAGGCATGTTTTTGACTAGTTAAAGCTAACACACAAAAAGCCTCTTCACGTTAAACTTGCTTACATTACACAACAATAGAGTTCTCAGTGAAAGCTTTCAGGAATGGGCCTTGTGGCAAAGCTCATGTAATATTGGGGTTAGGGTTAAATGTAGTGATCACAGGCTCTGAAAAGAAAGAAAGAAAAGAGGCAAACTCAACTAGACTGTAATATGATATTGAGGGAATAAAGTTGACACTTATTTCTAGAGATGGAGGAAGGACCATTGTTAAGTCACAACATTAGATTATAAGGCTGTGTAAGAGTAGAGAGATGGTAAGAATTATTATAAATGTAAAGTCAAAATAGCGTCAGCTGTAATCTGATCGAAAATCTCAGAAATACAGTGAATAGAGCTGTATAGAGTAAATTATCACAAATTAACACTGCACAGATACACACAATATAAAACTATCATTAGGAAAAATGAATTGGATTAGGCAGTACATCAAAAGAATGTTAAATATGCCTAAACAGGAAGTGACCTTACATACATACCTGTCAAAGGGCACAAGCTCAACATACAAAAAGCGTATCTGACTTGAATGAAATCGATACAAATACAACACACTACCAAAGTCTTTTCATTCTTCTTCATCTTCTAAATATAAAAGTAATAACATGTGCCACATACCTGCACTGTAAAGGAATATGGTGACTAGTAAATAAAATGGAAGTAATTCATATAACTTTAAGGAAGAGCTGAGAACACATACATACACATACATATGCAATCACAATATTCATATAGCTGATGAAAGTTACACAAGTTTCAAAGAGCACAGGCCAAGTTAATTTGTCTCCATAAGTGCAGCATTTTTGTATTATGAACTGCCTCTAAGTTAAGGGTTAAGTTAACTTGCAAATGGGCAACACTACACTAACTGCATAGTTAATGTATGCTAATATAAGACACACACTACACTCTGTCTTAATGATGAGTGCTGTTACAAATTATTTTTTCATGCTGGACTTGAATGGAGGCTTCAACAGCATCTCCTTTTTTGAAAGTGACTTTCTTAAAATAACATAATTAAACTTTTATATGGGGTATCTATTCAAGTCATATATAAATGGTTACTAGGAAACAAGAGTCTGAAAATTAATAATATATATGCATATGACACTTACTATTTAAATATGCAGTCTCCAATATTAATCATCAGAAAAATCACATTAACTGGCTCCAATTTGCTTATGTTAATTTATTAAAGTATACATCTTATATTCAAGTAAAGACTCCTCAAGCTTTTTCTTTTACAAGCAACATTCATGACCAGATACACATTGCATGAAGACAATAATATTCAAAAAAAGTTCTTTTTTGATTGGTTGAATTGTTAATGATGCCATTTTTCAGGATTTTTTCCTCACAGTCAGGAATTTTATTTTATGTTTTTTAACATTTGTTAACCAGGAAAGCCTGACTTGGAACAAAGCCAATTTTCAGTGGAGGCCTTGGGAGAAATACTCCATATATGTTTTTGTAATGTGGGAGGAAACCGGAGTACCCGGAGAAAACCCACATGAATGCAGAGAGGACATGCAGACTCCACACAGAAGGCACCCCAGCCAAGAATCAAACCAGAGAACCTCTGTGAGGCGACAACTCTACTGCTGCACCACTGCACTGTCCAGATTCTGGATTATAGATTTTTGCTAAGAAATACATGTTTGATAATGCATTTCAGATATTCTAAGTATTTCTGAGTTCCCAAATATTTCTGATATTATTTTCTTGTATCATGCACACTTAGATTTTTTTTATTTCTATGAAGTTTTGCTATCAAAATAGTTTTCTGGATGAGCTAACAGACAACCACAGAGGTATCAAATGTGACCATTAGTAGAAATAAACTATGTCGTCTTCATGTCTGAGTCACTGAATATAGTGACATAGGCAGCATGCTACTCATAATGGTGTCCACTTTTGTGTGTAGATAGTCATGCAGAAGAGACCTTGGAATCACTGAAGATGAAGCCTATCCCCCCTGCCAACAATGGTTGAGATGAGGAATATTGTCAAATATATGTTCATATCCCTTAAGATACTCTTCATTATCTGCCTGGATAAATCTGGCACACATAGCAGTATGGTCTGGACCTGAAATCTGAACTTAGTTATTCATGGTGTGAGCAATATTTCACAGTATAGCACTACAGGAGCAGATACAACATGGGATCCTCACATTGCTGCTTGACAGATTTGTTACTGTAGCACGGGAAAAGTTGGGTATGGACTTTTTGGATAAATGAGCTACAGTGGTACCCTGTTCAAGGAAGGAGGAGTACACTACAGCACAGGCAAAGAGGTGGTGTCTGTTCCACAACTGTGGACATAATGAGAATAGAAGATAATGAAACTGATGCATGTGCTGTGTTAACATACCCACGATGTGCATTATAGTGGATTCACAGTCCATGCTTTGCATCAAGCATCACCCTACCCTTACAGACCAGAGGTGTGAGCAGAGCACTGTCATTATCATTTGTAATGTGGGGGCACAGTGACAAGGGTTATGGGAACTACATGTGGTATCAGCAGGTGGGTAGCAGCTTGGAGAAATCACAGTTGACTTCCTCTTGTGTCAAGATGAAGTTTCTATGTGATAAGCATTATCCTGGAGAACCAAGTTGCACTGCAGCATCAGAGTTGGATGTGGCTCATGTGAGATATGGTACTATACTTTGGGAGTGTGTATGGGAACAATGAGGTGGTTTTACATGGGGAAGCAAATTGATGGGCAGCGTCCATGACTGAAAAGGAGAACATGACTAGCTGTCACACTCAGGAAGCCAACAAGAGGTAAAAGGTCAGTTTGAAAGTGCAGGACACAGAGCACCTGGATTGCGGGGCATCCCTGTAGCACATCCAGATGAGCATCATCCACCAACAAGAGTCTGGCCACAATTAGGTATGCAGGGTGGAATGACATGTTCCATCTGAGTAAGCCTGTATGTGATCTTACACCACAGACATATGGACTCTTACACAGCCACAGTGGACATTTGCCACTATCCACACAATTTAAGAATGGATGTGATTTGGGTCACCAATTTCTTCAGCGTGTATATTTGTTCCATGTCCTTATATGTCATGTCTCTCAGCAAGAGCCAGAGGTCATCCTGTAGTCCTGTATTCCTTGAAGAGGTTGCACATCTTTCTTACAGACCACATAGCACACTCACCATTATTACCATAATATATAGTATCTGCCTGAATCACTCACCTACACATCCACTGATTAATGTCAAGTGTGGTACTCAGGTCAGGGAATGACATGCATTCATGTCAGAAAAGACAGCATACACAGTTCTCCCCTATGATAGGTGCATGCAGAGCATAGGCAGTAAAGTTGATGGATCCTATCTGTAGAGGTGTCTCCTATGTAAGGTGGGTGGCCCTCACATTGACAGGATGTTCAACACTAGATACAGTTAATGTTGCAGCTTCAGTCTACACCCCATCTTCAGTGTGTGTGTGTGTGTGTGTGTGTGTGTGTGTGTGTGTGTGTGTGTGTGTGTGTGTGTGTGTGTGCGTGTGTGTGTGTGTGTGTGTGTGTGTGTGTGTGTGTGTTTGTATGCCACTGTGTCAACTCACTATGTCTTGGTCATGGTGCCACCATCATCAGCCACAAGTGACCTGCTGACCTCAGAAATATGTCAACCTGTTGTATTATCACCCTACCCCCACCAATGAGATCTATGAAAAACTGAAAGTAACATACATATGGCAGTACTGGAACATATGCCTCACTTCTCCTTAATCTGTGGCATGCAGACTGGTATAGGTGACTTACATTTAAATAGAGCATAGGCATATATGTCCCTTGTGGTATAGGCTTTTAGCAGCTGCAGCCCTGGTGATTATGAACAACAGATATGCATAGGTATTCCTCTGATTAGCCCATTCACATTTGCAGGTCAATGCATATCTGGAAATGCACACACTATTACAAACCTGGTGCACCCCAACGGACACTGATGCAGACATCACCAGCTCAGCTCCTGCATTCAAGCTACCACCAGGTATGAGGGTTTGATCACCTGCCTTACACAGGGTTACCAGGAACACTTGTAGCTCTTTAAGATGCAACTATATTGCTGGTCCACCTGCTATGGTCAAGCTTTACCGCAACTGTGCCCAATGCCTTGGACTTGTCATGCAGTATCATATCAGTGACCCTGCAATACACCTTTACTACAGTCTTATTATAACCACTTACAACATTGATATCCTGCACCACATCCTGCCACATCTGTTCCCAGAAAGCCTTTTCAGTTTTATCATTTTCAGGAATATGCATGCCATGTGAGTGTAATGCCTACAGCAGGGGAATTCAGTATGCAAGCATTTGCAATCAAGCTCTGCATAATAATTTGTTTTTAAATAATGTATACATTCTTTAGAGAAGAAATACTTTTCCAAAATAATGTTACTTTTTTTTTTTCTTTTTTGTAAATGGAGATGAACACAGCATAAAAAACTTCATGTATATGATAAGTCTAGAGCATTACTACTGGCTTCATTTGTTTCCATAAAATTACAGAATTACATAGCAACATAATATTTGATATATATTTCCTGTTATTATTAAAAAATGTTTCTTAATGCATTTTATCATACCTCTCAACTGTCCCAGAATGTCCAGATTTTTGGCTCATATTTTTGGTCTGTTCCTCATAAAATGTGTACTTTCTGGCAATTTTCCGGGATGATCTGAGGATTGAAGTCACTAAGTAATGGCATACATTTGAGTTTAAGACTTCAAATCCTTTAGAAAACACATGTTAAAACAAACCCCGTTACTCCAGCAACTTTCTAAATTATAAGAGCAATATTTAAAATATGTCCCTATTTTTGTGTGTGTCCCCCCCCCCCCCCACACACACACACACACACACACACTTTTGTCGGGCTGTGTCTAGATTTCTAGCATTGAGAGGTTGAGAGGTATGGTTTTTATATATAATTTTTTTTTGTGTTCATTTTTATATTTCACTTATTTTAGAATGGAGGATATTTGCAATTTATTAATTAGGTAATTAATGATCATTGCAAGATATGATTTAATGAAGACATAATATAAAGGCATTTTTAAATGTCACTTGTATTCTGATGCAGTTTTTGCTGTAAGCAAATGAAAACTATCTTTATTTATTGATATTGTATTGTTAAATAAAGTGCGGTGATATTTTAACACTTCCTAGACTGTGTGGTGAGAATAATTATCCATAAGTGCAATGTTGAAAAATTTTTAGTTGCTTTTTCTGCATTTATTCCACTCATTTTTTGGGGGGATTTATATCTTTGTAAGGACCTATCCTACTGTTTAGTTTTAGTATTGTGTATTCCCTGTTGAATAAAAAGATTTTTTTTCTTTTCCTTTTCATCTCTGTAACTTCAATACCTTTCTCTTTCTTCTGTCATCTCAACTCTCTGTACATCTAAAATTCTTGTCTCTCATAATTTAAGATAGTAATAGCATCTATTATTTGTTTCTTATCTTCTTTTCTGTCACCATATTTCAGACTTTTTTGCACTCAGTCTTTGCATGGCTTTTATCTTTTGAACTATTTCAACCTATACTTTTTACTGGAGACACTAGTTCCTTTACTTGTCGTCTTTTTACCTTTTCTCTCCCCTTGCTCTGTTTATTTATGTTAACTCTGTCATTATCTCATTTATTTTCTTTCTTATTCTATTTTTCAGTGATTATCTATACTGTTCTATTATTTGTTTCTAGCCTTTGTCCTATCTTTTCCACCATTTTGCCCACTGTAAAAAGTCTGGGCACACCACCTACGCTCTTCTGTTTTTTTTTTTGTTTTTTTTTTTGCTGTGTTCACCATCACCTAGCACTCTAATAGCACAACCTAGAAAGGCAGCAGCCCCCTGATTAACATATGCAGCTTATACAGTGTGCCTGGAAACTGATTGTTTTAGCTGGTGTTATGTTTCTCAGGGTTTGAACCCACTCAATTCACCCTTGCTCTGCTTGCGATCTCTCCCCTCTCCTATTGTACTACCTATGCTCACCCACCCCCTTTCTCTACTTTTTCTAAAACCAAATTTCCACCACTATCCACTTTACCAATTGCTTTTATCCCTCCACTTATAACACAAACTTTCATCTCTTTCCTCTTCAGTGCAATCTGCTTATCAACTTCTCCATCCCTTAGCCACTCTATCAATCAACTCCCACCACCAGACCACACCACTGACACATTCTACTCTCCCCTTCCACCTCACAAACACATAACATCACCAATACCTGTATTAATATTCCACACTCCTCTACATAAACCTTTCTTTGCTCCCCAGTTCTCTGTCACCACCTCTCTTTCCTCCCAATCACACTTACACATTATCTTCTTAGTCATAGTCCACTTATCTGCACTAACATCCATACACAACTGCTCTGTCTGTTCCTTCACCCATTTTACCTTTAGATTTAAACTGCCTTAGTGTTAACTCATTTTCTATACCTACTCCTTCATTTATGTGTCTGTTGCAAAGATGCTCTACATAACTATATTTCTCCCCTGCCTATGTCAGCTTACAGACAACCATACAGCAGTCACACCTAGAATCAGCTTGCCAACAAACAGTCATGCCAGTAAACATTGTTACCATTTCCAAACCTTAATTGTATGATCCTTCTTCTAAGGCTTTGCCTATCTGTACTACAAATATAGAATTCTTGAATAACATCAGACCTGTTCAAACCTAAACGCAAAAATAAAAATTGCCTCAAAAAGAACACCACTGTCTTACCTGCACTCTCATAAAATATCTCAGTGGGGAGACTAACACAATTAACAAATCACCTCCCACCCCAGTATTCAACATTTCCTTTCTTCACCTAAAACATAAAATCTAAACATAGTCTCATTAAACATCTGTATTATATGTAACAAAATCGCATAATTCCATACATGGATATCCCAGTATATTCCAGATATTTCTAACAATTACAAAATCCTAGTGAATGCTCAAGATAAGACACTGAAATACTTCCCTTTGATTTAACATCATAAGAACAGACTGAACGTTAAAAAAATGTTGTGGGTATACCCATCCTATACTCCAAGTTATACAAACTAAATCCTTTCAATTATATTATTCCAACATTCTACAATGCAGAAATACTCATCTGATATCTCAAAATAAATAAAAAACAACTTTGTGTCATTGTTCACTTTATCCCCCTGACATTAACATAAACACATTGGAAGAAATACTACACTGGATATCCACCACCATTCTTAATTTAAAAAGGTATATTGGGGAGCTGTAAATATTGACAGACAAAAACATTGCCTCCAGTTATACCAGTTCCAGCATTAACATATATGGCCTTACACAACTAATCATCTTGCCCACTAGATGTAATACATGTTAATGACAAAAGCTCCATTCTAGACTGGATAATGGTCTCTGACCCTCACAAATATGCCAACTAAGGAACCCTTCTAGATGCGTCTATATTACCCGATTGAAAGTTTAGGTTAGCGAATACCCAAACGTCATCCTGGTAATATCAAAAAATTAAAACAGCGAATGGCCAATTTAACGTAGAGAATGAATTCCCTCGCCCGCAAAAAAAAAAAAAAAAAAAAATTAAACCAAAATAAAGTGGGGGGCTTCACCACACCCCCCCAACTAAATATATCAACTCCGAGATCACTCTACAGTGGGGAAAGGGGCAAGATCCGCATAACAGCCAATGGAATTCTTTCCCTGCATTAAATCGGCTGTTTGTTTTTTTTTCTTTTGCTATTACCAGATTGACGTTTAGGTATTCACTAACCTAAATGTTCGATCAAGTAATAGGAACCCTTGTAGACTGCCTTAGTAACAACACCCCCTACATTCATAGATTAATCACCCACCATGTTAAACAACACAACTACAAATGGACCCAAAATCTTACAAATTTCAATACAGATACATTCATTCCCCTCTGGATGAAGCAGTCCTCATTTTTAAATTAAATATTAAATATTCTAAATAACTTAGCACCCCTTAGAAGACAGAGAGTTAGCACCAGCCATGCTCCCTATCTATCTAAGAATGCTAGAAATAGTATGTATAACAGGAATAAGACCTGAAAAATTACAAATGTACCAAACACAGAACTGTTGCAGGAGTTTAGACAGCTTTATAAATATGTCAATAAAATAATCCAATATTCCTTTCCTCTGGAAAAAAGTCAAATTTAACCCACTTACATAACAGGGAGATCTCAACAGCAATATCCAGCTTTAAAAACATCCCACTTCTAGCGCTGTCTCAAAATATATTGGAAAAGAGTATCCACAAGCAACTTATTCAATACCTTCTTCAAGAACAACTCTTAACACCTACATAACATGACTTCCACCCAGCACATAGTACTGCCGTTGTCCTTATATCATTCCTAGACACCATCAACAAAGCTAGGGACCATGGTAAATTTGCACTATCTTTATTCCTAGATGTATCTAAGGCCTTTGACACTGTATCACACAGCAAACTCCCACACATAAAGTCCTCCCTTGGCTTCTCACATTCTCTTCTCACCTGGTTCAGAAGCCACGTGTCTGACAAATAACAATCTGTTTAATGGCTCTGCACTCTGTCCCCTTTCCTGCCACTTACCACAGATTTATCCCACGGCTTCTATTCTTGGTCCACTGCTGATTAATATATTCATTAGCAATCTCTATACTTCTTCCCAACAAGCCTGTTGTATATAATGTGCAGATGACTTTGCTTTCATCAGCTCCTCTGATAGTCCAAAATGTCTTCAACAAATAACGCAAAAAACATTTAACTCCATTGAAAGCTAACTCTAATGTGCTCAATTACTGATCATCACTAAAAAAATAAACTACTCCTGTTTTCTTTCAACTGCCATATCCTTGAAAAAATAACCTCAAAATCACCTCCCTGAACAATACTGACATCGAATTAATATCTCATACTAAACTGGTGTGACAATATTTGACAGCTTAAAATTCAACCTACATATTCTAAATGTAATTAAAAACACACACCTACAGAACAAAACACTTATTCACAACTAATACTAAAGTGACCTAGCTAACACTTAACTGCTACCATAACTTCTGTATGTATCAGACAGCCTTAGAAACCTCCACCTGCAAACCTCTGAAAACTAAACTTGAGCAATATTGTAACAAGACTGGATGCCTTGCTGCAAGCAAACTTATCAAAGCCATTAATGTACTGCACTAAAAGAAGCAAACTGATTAAAACTACCTTTCCATCTTAAATGCAACCAGCTAATCACAGCACAAAGATAATAACCAATTCTTCAGCCTGCCCAACTTATAGAACAAATCTCCAAAACTGCACCCACCAAAGTCCCTTAAAATCAAATGATAAACAACACCTTCCCCTGAATTCTCTATACCTTGCATGGCATGCAAGATTGGTGCAGGAGATCGAGCAGGCAATATGTCTGCTGTGCGATCCAGGAACAGCCTGCAGGGGCGTGCACGAGCGCTCCTGCACTAGTCCTGCATGGACTAAGCCACTGTAAGCAAACCACCCCATTTGCAGGAGAAATCCATGCAAATGAGGTGATTTTGCTATCCAGAAATCTTGCAACCGGCCGTGCAGGACTAGTGCAATCTGTAGAAATGTACTCGGTTAGTAACCGAGTACATTTCTGCAAAATCCAAAACGGAGCTGTGACAGCTCCAAATAAAGGCTGCATATCACTTAGGAAGCATGCCAATGGCCAAGTATAAGGCCACTGGCATCGCAAACAGTGAAAAAAATTAAAAAAAAAAAAACATTTATTTTTTTTTTTAGCCGATCTTGGCTGTTTAAGCGTAGGGCAGCGGCGCACAAATGGGATTGGGGGGGTAACAAAATGAACCTAAATTAAGCATTCTAACTAAAATCACTATTCTGCCATGCAAGTCAATAGCAGGCAGAAGACAACATGGCCAGTGAGTAGTGGCTGCTAAGGGGGGAGGCTCAGTGTGAGACATGTAACTATGCATTAACAGCAATCCTATGCAAATGAGGGGAATGATAGTGAATCCCAGTTTTCCCCAGCATGCTAGTCAGGTCCCAACAGTGTAAGAGTAGGAATAAAAAGCGAAAAACGAAACCAATAAGAGTGTGTAGACATAAACCACAAGTTTAATTTAGCGCTTTCGGTAAAGCCAATACTTCACCTTCCTCAGAATACAAAACAAACAATGCACCATCTTTAAAAAGGTTACCAAAAGGTAATTAAGTTAATTATAAGTGACGTCACTTCCGAACAAAGTATGACTGTTTTCTAACATTCACAAAGCCAAAACTTATAATAGTGAGGAGCGTCACTTTTTAAAAACTGTATAACAGTTACTAACGCATAAAATGTAATAACTGATCGATTAGAAAATATTAAAGCTGAAAACCAAAACAAAGGTTAAAAATAAAAATGAACAAATTTGTTTAAATAAACTGCAGCACTACCAAGATGAGTAAACTCCACTAAAAAATGCCAGAAAAAACATATGTAAAGTTAGCCCTAGAAAAATCAATAATCTAAAAATTCCTAAGCTGGATTTAAATTATAGGGATCTTTTCGTCATCGCAAAACAGGTTATTTAAGTAAACGAAACAAAACAAGGTTAAATTGTTATTATCTTCTTCCACAATAAATACCATAGTTGTTACAATGATATATCTAACTAACGAGTTAACTAGTTACCCATACTTAAAGCTAACACCCTACTTTTCCCTCATCCTCTGTTTCAAGAACATGTCACCTGGTACACCAGGTACCAGGATGAAATGTTTCTTATTTGGAAAGGACCAAAAATTGCAGTTCCTTCCTTTATAGCAAGTATTACTGAGTTAACCGACTTCTTGAATTTACTTATAATTTACAGGAAAACAGTATTAATTTTCTTGATATTCTTCTTATTAAAGATAGATTAAATTCCAAGTATATTAGTAGGATCTACAGGAAACCCACATACTCCAATGCTTTTTTACATTTTAGTAGTTGCCACCCTTTCCATCAGAAAAAAGTGGTGGTTAAAGGGCAGATGGTTAGGGTGGCAAGAATAACAACTGTGTTTTCTGACTTTGAAAAAGAATGTGAGAACTTGGAGAACATGTTTATAAACAGAGGTTATCCTGTAAATCTTGTGACAAATATTAGGGAAGAAGTTACATTTAAACGGTACTCAGGACATTTTACACCCTTACTTAGTGGGCGAATAGTAAAAACGAATTCCTTAGTTGCTGAACATGAGGAAGCCCAAGTACCTAGAAATTACATTTGTAAGATTAGTTTCTTGTGTACCTTTTCCATAGACCATCAAATTATTAGAAGCATTATGAATAAAAATTGGAAAATTATTACAGAGGACCCAGTTCTTCATAACAAGTTAGGGTCACAATTTAAAATCACATATAGAAGGAACTACAATCTTAAAGCACTGCTAGAAAAGAAGATGAGGCCACAAATCACTACTTCACATGGTATGTTTAAATGTGGCTCTTGTCCACAATGTAGGTCAATACTTGTAACGAAAGAGGTAGTGATTAATGACAAGTTATACAAAATCAATAAGAGATACCATTGCGAGTGTAAAGGGGTTGTTTACGCTGCACTATGTGACCAGTGCAAAGCATTTTACATAGGCAAAACGGAAAGAAAAATTAAACAACGTATTTATGAGCATAGTTATGCTATTAGTAAAAAGGATATGAACAACGCCCTGGCAAAACATATCTCTAAACATGCTAGCCACAATTTTAAATTCGTCATTCTACATCAAAGATTAAATGACCCAAGAGGGGGTCCCTGGCAACTTTTATTGGAGATTGACGAATTAATGTGGCAAATAAGAACTACAGCTTGTGCATAACCAGGCCTCAATGATCACTTATCTGTTAAGTGCATTCTTAAATGGTTAGCTTTGAAAAGGTAAAATGGAATAAAATTAAATTTAACATCAACTTTAATATTTAATGTTAAAATCAACATTAAAATTAAAATTACGTTGTGCCAATCCAAATATTGATATATAGGTAACACGATTTACAATTAAATAAGTGTTGTCCTAGGTTACCTATATTAACATATGAAATATAGGAAAACGATTTGAATAGTGCAATATTTTCGGACTATTCATGGTTAGCTTTAAGTATGGGTTAACTAGTTAACTCGTTAGTTAGATATATCAGTGTAACAACTATGGTATTTATTGTGGACGAAGATAATAACAATTTAAACTTGTTTTGTTTCATTTACTTAAATAACCTGTTTTGCGATGACGAAAAGATCCCTATAATTTAAATACAGCTTAGGAATTATTAGACTATTGATTTTTCTAGGGCTAACTTTACGTATGTTTTTTCTGGTATTTTTTAGTGGAGTTTAGTCATCTTGGTAGTGCTGCTGTTTATTTAAACAAATTTGTTCATTTTTATTTTTAACTTTTGTTTTAGTTTTCAGCTTTAATATTTTCTAATCGATCAGTTATTACATTTTATGCGTTAGTAACGGTTATACAGTTTTTAAAAAGTGATGCTCCTCACTATTATAAGTTTTGGCTTTGTGAATGGTAGAAAACAGTCATACTTGGTTCGGAAGTGACGTCACTTATTAATTAACTTAATTACCTTTTGGTAACCTTTTTAAAGATGGTGCATTGTTTGTTTTGTATTCTGAGGAAGGTGAAGTATTGGATTTACCGAAAGCGCTAAATTAAACTTGTGGTTTATATCTACACGCTCTTATTGGTTTCGTTTTTCACTTTTTGTTTTATAAAGTTTGTTCGTGGTTTGTTTGTGGTTTTATTAAGAGTAGGAATAGCTTGGTGCAAGCCTAGAAGTTAGGTGACATCATGGGGGGGGGGTGTCAGGCATACTGGAAGTGGATTGGAGCCCTGTGGATCAGGTGTGCTCCTAGCTTAGCACAGCTAAGCTAGGGGTTGTGCCTGAATCTGCCTAGCACTCTTTACATTGACTAAGTGGGTGTGCACGCCACACACCAGGTTTTACAGAAAGAAAAAAAAAAGAAATAGCAGCACTGGGCACATTTGAGCACTTTGTTTGTGCAGTGTGTCCCTGGGCTTAAACAGGAAGGCAATGGGAAGGGAAAACAGCAGTAGGAAGGTAATCAAGGAGAACTAGCATAGGTGAAATGTATCAGAATTAGCCAATTACACAGGCGGCAGACGAGCCCAGGCCAGAACACTACTATAAACTATGCAAACACCTTCCCCTGTGTTTTTTCCCATACTCTATACCACCGGTGTATACAAGCGGGGAACTTTTAACAAACAAACCTACAAAATGAGAGGGGCTGCAGTAGGCAACATAGAACAACATGTACAAGAGGCTGAGGGTGGTGAGGATGTGAATGCTGCTGAGCAACCCACAGGGAGGAGATGGAGAAGAGTGTACAGACCCAGGGTAACCTACCAGGGGCTACATGAGCTGGAGATAGTGGAGCCGTATAGGGTGGACAGGGACGTCCTACAGCAAATAGTTGAGCTGTGCTGGCCACACCTGACACACCAAACTGACCGAGGGGAACCCATCCCAGTGGATACCAAGGTATGTGTAGGCCTAGGAATACTAGCCACAGGTACCTCCCAAAGCTCAACTGGGGATATTATGGGGATCTCACAGGCATCAGCATCCAGAGTATTCCACCAGTTTCTGGATGCCATGTCAGCACATGCCAGTGAGCACATATATTTCCCCAACACCCGTGAGGTGTTGGCCAATAATATGCATCTCTTCCCCCAAATAGCAGAATACCATGAGGTAGTGGGTGCTGTAGACTGCATGCACATACACAACAAAGCACCAT
Source organism: Protopterus annectens (assembly GCF_019279795.1). Classification (NCBI taxonomy): domain Eukaryota; kingdom Metazoa; phylum Chordata; order Ceratodontiformes; family Protopteridae; genus Protopterus; species Protopterus annectens. The sequence goes on along the minus strand of NC_056744.1, from coordinate 679,872,623 downwards.
CCGGTGATCAGGGTAGGGCCTACATCAACCACAGGGGCGAGGCCGTGTGTGATGCCCAGGACATTATAATGAATGCGTGTGCTGGCTGCCCTGGAAACTATCACAATTCCCACATTTGGCATCTGACACATCTGTACCAGAGATTTGTCAATGGGGATATCCCCTATGGTCACCTAGTGGGGGATGCTGGCTACACAATGGAACAGTGGCTGATGACACCCATCAGAAATGCACACACACCTAATAAGAATGCCATAATGAGGCACATGCACAGACCAGACTTATAATAGAGCATGTGTTTGGGATGCTCAGGTCACAGTTCCTGTGTCTGGACACATCCTGTTGAGCCTTGCAGGACTCACCAACTACATGTACCCAAATTGTTATGATATGTACCATGCTACACAATATGATCCTGCGGAAACAGCTGCAGCAGGAATAGCATGGAACAGGGCCACACAGCCCCCCACCAATGCCAAGGCCTGCACAGACACAGAGTGACTCAGAGGAGGAACAACCTGAGCCTGCCCCAGTAGGTAGATGGAGGCATGCCCAGTATGCCAAAGCCACGGCAAACAGACAACGCATAGCACATACACTGATACAGTAGGGACCCAGGGAATGACACCTCTCTCTGACTCGCACATACAGTAAAAGGGATGCCAAACATGACACTACCTGTGCTTAACCATGTATAGGGAGTATACTATGTGGATCCGATATAGGCAGCCCTCCAGCACCATCCACAATCCTGGCACACCCACAAGGTAAGTCAATCAACCTACAAATTGCCAAATGGAGTAGAATGTGTTGTTACCTGTATCTATGGTATGGATGTGAGCATGCAAGGGAATTGGGTGGCTGAATGTTATGGCAGCAGAAAGTAGATACCCATAGTGGCACCATGACATCTGTAACACATACTGGAGTCACCATAGTAGCCAGTACTACACAGGGTGACAAAACCCACTGCAGGAAATGTGCTGGGAGACAGGTGTGTCCATAGACTCACACATGCCAGTCAGGGAGGTTCACATACCCAGCAACAGTCCCAGCCAGCAGGGCAGATGTAGACAAACCCAAACAGAGCCTGTGCCATGGCCTCTGAATGATGCCTATGGACAACCTCCCCCCCCAGGCCTAGACAGCAGGTCAGGCAGTGGGATGTTACTTTGGAAGGGTAGGAAGTCAGACAATAATATGTAGGGCAAACAAAGCTATGATCTGTAGTACACTGGTATGCCTCTAGTCAGCATGATAGGTAAAAATACAGAATGAAATGGAGTACCTGACATGCCAGTACAGTCGTAGCAAATGTGTACAAGTGTCAGATGTCCCCCCCATACAATGTAGTAATGTAATAACAGTTAGGTGCCCCCCCCCCAAAATCCTGTGTAGAAATGTAGAAATAGTCAGGTGTGCCCCCCCCCATCCTATGTAGTAATCTAATAACAGTCAGGTGTGCCCCTCCAATCCTGTGTAGAAATGTAGAAATAGTCAGATGTGCCCTTCCACCCTAATAGTAACAGTCAGGTGTGCCCCCCAATCCTGTGTAGAAATGCAGTAACAGTCAATGGCAAATGATCGACGGATACCCTGCAAAAACAGTATGCTACCTGTAGGTGTACAACACAAAGGTCAGCACTGCAGTACAAACTGCCTGGACTCGATTCACACATTCAATACACACAGGCATACTGGGCATACTCACACACTTAAACACATGAAGGCCATGTCTACAAACACCAGTGGACGGTGGACCAGACATATTTGACAGTCGCAGATGTTAGTGCAGATACTCCTCAGTATGCACCACTCATGCTTTGCACACACAGTGGATAAGAATACAGGCATATATGTAAGGACAACACACTATACTAAGCTAACGGTAGACATACATAGATGTGTGAAGAGGTTGACTGTGACAAGGAGCCATTCAGGCCTGTCCCACCCAGCACACAGCCAAAGGGCCACAACCACATGAGGTTCAGATTTCACTCACCACAGATACTAGCCACTGGTATCTGTAAGCAGTACAGACTATGTGGTACACATGCTAGCTGACAAGGAAGAAGGCATCTAGCAGCTGTGTACACATACCGGTGTAATATGACCCTGTTTGTGGCTGCATGTAGCGTGTCAACCTCTAGATGAATGGGTTATGGCCCATACACACACACTGCCCTCCCCATAGCCCTACTATGACAAGCCTGCTGAGGTCATCCACTGTAAAATATACCTTTGGGAGAGTTTTAGCCCAGTAATCTCCATGGCATATCCCATAACTGCATACTGCTGTAGTGTGATAAACTAGTTGGGTAGGAATTCCAATCCCAGACATGGCAACTGTGTGTGTGTGTGTGTGTGTGTGTGTGTGTGTGTGTGTGTGTGTGTGTGTGTGTGTGTGTGTGTGTGTGTGTGTGTGTGTTTGTGTGTGTGTCTGTCTGACTCTGGGTAGAGAGCAATACTTTACAGGGTAGTCACACTCCCTACAATTCAAATGCTCTACTTTGGCAAGGCAGCTGATGTCATCCACCTAGAAACACACCTCTGGGAAGGTTGTAGCCTAGTAATCTCTGCATTACGTCCTATACACCTCTGGGATGAATGTAGCCCAGTAATCTCCATAGTGCATCCTATAACTGTGTACTGCTGTAGTGTGCTAAAATAGCTAGGTAGGAGTTCTAATCCCAGACTTGGCAAGTGTGTGTGTGTGTGTGTGTGTGTGTGTGTGTGTGTGTGTGTGTGTGTGTGTGTGTGTGTGTGCGTCTGTGTAGACAGCAATACTTTTTAGGGTAGTCACAATACCTACAATTCAAATGCTCCACTTTGGCCAGGCTGCTGATGTCATCCTCTTAGAAACACACCTCTGGGAAGGTTGTAGCCTAGTAATCTCTGCATTACGTCCTATAACTGTGTACTGCTGTAGTGTGATAAATTAGTTAGGTAGGAGTTCTAATCCCACATTTGGCAAGTGTGTGTGTCTGTCTGACTCTGTCTGTGTAGAGAGCAATGTTTTTTAGGGTAGTCACACTCCTTACAATTCAAATGCTCTACTTTGGCAAGGCTGCTGATGTCATCCACCTAGAAATAAACCTCTGGGAAGATTGCAGCCCAGTAATCTCTATAGTGTGTCCTATAACTGAGTACTGCTGTAGTATGACAAATTAGGCAGGTAGGAGTTCTAATCCCAGACTTGGCAAGTGCGTATGTGTGTGTGTTGTTCTGACTCTGTCTGTGTAGAGAGCAATGCTTTTTAGGGTAGTCACAGTCCATACAATTTGAATGATCTACTTTGGTAAGGCTGCTGATGTCATCCACCTAGAGATACACCTCTGGGAAGGATGTAACCCAGTAATCTCCATAGCACATGCCATAAGTGCGTATTTCTGTAGTGTGATATAGAACTTTGGTAGGGTTCTATTCCCACCCATGGCAGTTCTGAATGTTTTGTGTGTGTTTCAATGTCTGTGCAGGGAGCAATGCATTTTAGGCTAGTCACACTCAGTACATTTCAAATGCCCTACTTTGGCAATCCTGCTGATGTCATCCAATGTGAAATATACCTTAGGGGAAGGAGCTCTGCAGTAATCCCCATGGTGTGTCCTATAACAGCTTCATGCTGTAGTGTGATATACACCTCTGTTAGGGGTTCTATACCCACACATGTCGGTTGTGGATGTTTTGTGTGTGTTTCAATGTCTGTGCAGGGAGCAATGCATTTTAGGCTAGCCACACTCACTACAATTCAAATACCCTACTTTGGCAATGAAGCAACCAGGAACACACCAAGGAAGAAACAACGAAAAGGATCCACCAAAAAACAATTTATTGCAGAAATTTTTTTCTCTCTCTGACGTCTCGGCCTAAGCCTTCAAGGAGTACAAATGACTAAAATTCTATTCACATATATATACACTCCACAAAAATTCATTAATTGAAACAATTATACAATTAATAGTAAAAAACACCATGATTCAATTTACAAGCATTCTCCAATTAAAATCTTCATTAAGACCTTCAGGAAATAAAGTTTTAAACTTTAGAATAAAAACAGCTTCTTTTTGTTGCAACAAACGTTTTATATTTGAACAATTATACTTATAATCTGGTATTTGTTCTAAAATAGTTGCATGTAAACAATTAAAATTACTATTGTGACACTGTAGAAAATGCATTGCTACAGGACTTTCTTCTTTTTTGTTGGCAATATCCCTGACATGTTCCAAGAGCCTTATTTTAAAGGCTCTCTTGGTCTCTCCAATGTAGAACTTCTTACAAGGACAGCTTAGGGCATAAATAACCCTTTCTGTACAACAATTGAAAGAATGTTTAACTTGAAAAGCAATACTGTTGATATATTCAAAAGAGGGAACCACAAACTTACAGGCTTTACATTTACCACACCTATGTGTGCCCCTACTTATAAGATGATGATGTACAGCATCACTTGGAAAGTTAAATTTGCTTTTTACTAACATGTCTTTGATGCTTCTACCCCTACAATATGAACATTTTAAATCAGCATTTAACCAGGTTTTAACATTGTTCAAAGAGCATAAATAATTCCAAAATTGAAGGACCATTTTAATAAATTCACCAGTAAAACAACTATACTTAGTGACAAAATATTTTGGTGTACCCTACTTTGGCAATCCTGCTGATGTCATCCAATGTGAAATACACCTTTGGGAAAGGAGTACTCCAGTAATCTCAGTGGTGTATACTATAACTGTGTAATGTAATAAACTAGTTAGATAGTGGTTCTAATCCTAGAAAGGAAATGTGTGTGTGTGTGTGTGTGTGTGTGTGTGTGTGTGTGTGTGTGTGTGTGTTTGTAACTTGTATCCTGTATGTAGGTGGTTATGAGTGTGTAACATCTGGGCCCAATGCGGAGCAGGTGTTGTCAATTTTCTTATATGCTGGCCCTAGTACACATCACAGTGTCCACTGTACAGGGATAACAGATGTGAAATAGCCGAGAGGCTGGGGTGCAAATCCATACCCATACATGTGACATCAAGGCCAGGCAAACAAAGTTAGCAACCCTAGTATTATCCAGAGAACACTCTCAACCCATGTCTCATACACAAACACACTTGTCTAGGCAACAGCCAATATGTTGGTAGTACACTGCATATTGCCCACCGATAGTAACTATGGAGGATTGGAGTGAGCTGCAGAGGTCACGGCACCCTATCTGTCCAATAGGCACGTGCATGCAGACAGTGCACCTTTTCCATGTTCCCCACTGGACACCTGCAACACCTGTGGTGCCATCAAATGTGACCTACAAATAACATACCATGCCTGAAAACATGCCCTGTATGGACAGATGCCACTGACTCCAGGGAATGCTGTTAGCATGCTATCAATGTATGTGCAGAGTAAACCTGCTGTTCATTACCAGTTCCCACCACATGAGGCCAAGATTGGCACATCTGATGATAATCTGTGTACACAACATGCGCCAGACACCCCAGGTACAGTTCCACATGTCACTGTATATGCAAGTGTGAGGTGTGCACATCACAGACACTGTCCATGTCATGGACTAAGGAGCACATACATGGCAAGCAATGCACAACATTGGCCACATGTAATAGTCACCCAGGTGATTGGATGGTGAATACAATACCCACCTGTGTGGGAAAATCCAGAAACTACACCCCTGAGCCACAATGCAGACCATTGTCATGTAGCCTGATGCCAAGGTATACCCATCACCTAGCCTTGTATAGCCATCTGGCACAGTTGACCACTATACACCCGTGAATCAATGCACCCATGCATGTCATTACTAGCACCATGTGTGTGTGTGTGTGTGTGTGTGTGTGTGTGTGTGTGTGTGTGTGTGTGTGTGTGTGTGTACGTGTGTGCGTGTGTGTGTGTGTGTGTGTGTGTGCATGTGTGTGTCTGTGTGCATGTGTGTGTGTGTGTGTTGTATGACACGTATGATCACAGTCACACTCACTACAACCCCCACTGGCATACTGACACATGCTGTCTGATGTCAAACACCTCTCCACACCCTTTGCCCATATAACCTCCGTAGGACCCCAGTAATGTGTTGTGGCAATCTCACTAGTAATGGGTTGTATTCCTGGCTCTGCCAAGTGTGTCAATGTTTATGCATCCCTGTGAGAGTGTGGCTGTGTTGTCACTGGCACCTGTACATGAGGACAAGCATGTGTACTACACCTACTGTATAGCTACCATATCCCTGTAGCAGATGTCACTCACCATCACTTATACGTTCTGAGGGCTCCTCACCATGTAACCTATGTGGTGCATCCAATAACTGCATGGAAATGTGATAGCACTACATAGTCATCAGGGGTTTGATACCCTGTGCTGGTAGGTGTGTAACACAAACATGCTTAGGTTTTACTCTCCCACCCCTCCCTGACTTGTCTTTGACTCTGTCTGCCTCTTTCACTCCCTCTCTGTTGGATGTGGAGACCAACACCTGTTTTGCTTAGGCAACAGCATGCGTATTTTAATTGATGCTTATGATCAGCTGATGGTCTCTGCAAGAGTTGTAGCCCTCTTCTAGCTGATTGCATGTGGAACAGCTGTGATAACATTACCATAGCCAATTGGGAAACACACTCCAAAATCTAGGAACATCATGTTGGTGTAGGGCCTTTCCAGACCCTGTGAGCAGGAACCCAATCTGTTGTTTGGCAAACAGCATCTCAGATGGATTGGGGATTTACCACTAACAACATACACTGTGGAAACAGGACAACTCACAGGAGGGGGATGTGCCGAACCTGACTACAGACTGTAAGTGCTGCTATACTGCATTTGGAGTAATGTTGGTTTAACAGGGTGTGTGTGGATATGGCTGTCCTACATGTTGCAATACCTGCCATGTCAGTGCTCGGTGTATGAGGTATCCCCATCTGTAGGGTCATCTGCAGACTGGGCAGTGTGTGTGGTGCCTTTGGTTTCTTGTGTTACCCACAGAGCACCTATCTGTGAACTGCAGAAGGAAGTGTGAGCATTGTAGTCTGTAGATGGTGGAACCGTGACAGTTACTGACTTCATATCCCTGATAGGACATATGTTGCATCAAACCCTTTTACAACAGTAAATGTATGAGGTTATCACAGCAACATGTCAATATTGGCCCTGTATATGTGCTTCCAGCCACACCTCTGTCAACGTTTGTATATATGTCAAGCATTAAGAGGTGCATATGTGCTGTACACCATAATTAGTGACATCATATATGATAACAAACCAGTGATATATCAGACTGTTACACATGCTATGTACAGTAGAGGTTATATTTGATGACATAACCTAGACATTCTGTGTTTGTGTGTACAGTACTGAGGTATGTGTACTTATGGTGAATGTCGACAGTGTTTGCTGGTAAACATCTGGGATCATCCCACATACTCACCAGGGGGACAGGGGGACAGGCAGCAGATATGGGCACATATACTGGCCATTCTGGCCTCATCAGTACAGTTGTGGGGTATGAATCTGTATGCAGCCTAATTCCACTCTCAGGATTCAGACCATGGCTGTGTCTGCTACAACTAAAACATTGTCTATCACAGTTGTTTCTGCTATATAGATATTGATGTATATCTCCTATCTGCTTTCTGTCTTATAAATCCACTGTGCTTTTGCATTCTGATCTTGTATTACAACACTCTTATACAGATTTCCTAGTCAGTTTTATGTTGTAGGACAGTGTGCACGACAATGAAGTGTAATACCTCATTATTAAGAGCAACTGCTTATCATACTTGTATTTCTGTCCACAGTGTTGGTATCTGACAGACCTGTGGGAGGAATGTTTATTAGCACTACCTGAATGTTCCCGCACACTTTACCAGATTCCACACTACTATTATGCACATACATCTCACTCTGTTACTGTACACACTCTAACAACAGCTTGACAAGTTGGGGTGTAAATGGGAAATACTTGGCTTCTTAGTCACATAAGGTATTGGGGAGTTGCCAGTGTGCCAGCTTTGTTCTCATAGCTGTGTGCCAATTAGTTGTATTTCCTGTTTGCTGCTTATACATCTGGGATCATCCCACTGATTTCCCAGGGGGACAGGTTGATAGACAACATATATGGGCCACTTTAATTGACATTGTGAACATATCTGTACAGTTGTGGGGAATGATTCTGTATGCAGACTACTACCACTAGCCGGATTCGAACTGTGGCTGTGTGTGCTAAAAAAACAACAGTTCACAGCCCAGTTGCATGTGCTATTTGTTTTTTGTTGTCTGCATTTTCCCTGTTTACTGTCTATGTGTCTCTCAGTTGTACTAAATGGCTTCTGGGGATTATACCTGTCATATACAGGCATTCCTACACATTCAGTTTATGGTGCACAGTGTGGGTAACAGTGCTTAATACTACAGTACTATTACATGATTGCATATCTACATTACTGTGTGATACGAGGATATACACATGCAGTCCAGCAGTTAGACCTGTTTTGTCAGGCTATTACACTTTTATTGACTTACAAACAATATGAGACACTTACTGCCATATTCTGTAGTGTATGCAGTACTTGCCTTGAACAATACAGGTTTTATACTAGCAAATAATTTACTACTACTTTTATTATTATTTCCTATGACAGTAAATGCATGAGTATTACTGACCTGCCTTGCATCGCAACCTCGCCAGGTGACTGATGTGGGCCTCCTGGTTCACGGCCCACTCCATTGCAGCTGTGGGTGACATAAGAGGAATATTTAGCCATACCTATCCATGATATACCTGAGCTGGCAATTATTACACACATACTGGGGTGATACTTATACACGTCTGGAACATCCCCTGATGCTCTAGCCACTTGGAGCCACTCCTCCAAGAGGTCCCCCTTACACCGCTTCAGGTTGGCATAGTGGTGCCTGACTTGCTCACCAGTTCGAGGCATGCAGTGGTACTGGTGAGGTCGCAGGCGAGATGGTCCTAGGCCTCCACCTTATATTGGGAGCCCTGGTACTGGCCCTGCAGCAGTCTATGAGCATGGTCTTTAACTAGGAGTCCTACCATGACCTTGGATTCCTGGATGCACCAGCGCTGCACCCGGAAGTGCTCACCTTCTCCCCTTAATGCTATAGTGCCTGCAACGGGAAGCTACAACAAGTTATGAGATTCTCACCTCTTGGGTTTAAGTAGGGCCGATTTCCCGCACTTTTCTGTGATTGGCCAGTTATGAAAAGGCTAAGCTATGGGCAATCCTGCTTACCTAGGTTTGGCATTGTTTAAAGGGGTATACCACTGGGCACATTGAGGTAGGTGGTCTACACATTGCTTTCAACTCCTAAGCTGATCTGTGCAATGCTTAGCGGTGCTTACATTAGACTTTGTATTATATTATATTTGCATTATTATTATATCATGTGTCTGTGGAGCCCGTTATGGAACAGACCCTGGAACTGACCTCAGGGGACAAGAACATGTCTGTGTGTGCCCCCAGGGGGGGGGGCAACATCCCCTGAATTGGTTCCACCTGACGGTATTGCTGGGCCAGTACATGAGGAGGCTCCAGGGTGGGTCACACATGTGATGTGGCCTGGTAACATGGGCAGATGAGTTTGGAGAGGTGGTTCCACTGGCCAAAAGTACATATACATGCTATTGTGTCACTGTTATAGAACATATGTCGGTAGTAATAGTCTACTCAATCCCAGAACATGTCCAACAGCATGCATAGATAACCCCAATGTCACAGAATGTCACATGTGCAGCAAACATATAAAAAGCATACCACAGGCATATATGGAACCATTGTGGCCCTGACAATAGCATACAGGTGAATAGCCTGTAACAGGCCAGCAATGATAGTGTCCACACAGGGATCATGGCTGCAAGTACATTGCACAAAGCGTGGTATGGTACAATATTTGCCCCACTGGTAGGTATGCTGTAGCCATACCTATTGAGTTGTATGTACAGTTTGTCATCGCTGATATGGTGGGGGGTGACAGTGATGTGCATTAAGAACTGTGGTAACCTTGCTGCATGACTTGCTCACACCTGTGTCCATCTTTATGTCTTTCAGGCACGATGTCCCATGGAAGGCTGCCAGCATACACAGCAGCAGAAAATGACATTCTGATGAGCAACCTGATACAGCACTATGCAGTCTTGTTTGGCCGGGCCGCCCATGATGTGCATATGTGGTAGTATTGTGGACATGTACTGTTGATGCATTGTAATGCTACACCCACCCTGTAGCAATGCCACAGGTGTGGCCACTGACTTTGCATCTCTCACCCTCTTATGTAGGTCCATCAGGTATGCCACCAAAGCAGCAGCCTGTAGCTGGTGAATATGGTTTATGTAGATGCTTGCCAATACACCGGGCATGTAATGGTGATGGTAGATTCCATGCAGACATCTAACACACCTACCCAGAATGCATGCTGTACATGTGCATGTATTGTTGCTGTTAAATGCACGGCATCACAGTGGTGACTATGATGGGGTATTGGAAGGGTATGTCAGACACCTGCATGATAACTAACATCCTTTCATTGTGGAATGTGTCCACAGGGAGTAACATAATGGTGGGAGACATGGCATACAGTAGGGACATGTTTGGAACAACACCCATATACACCATTGTACATACCTGTAGGACAATGGCAACTGTTGTAGAGTTACACTATGGCATAATGCATTACTGTGGTCCACATTATCAGCTGGGACTAGGCTGTAACATGTGGTGTTCAGTGTATGGGACACTGCAAAGTGACACACATGTGTAGGCCTTACTTGTCATGCATCTGTAAAAAGGCTGAAGGGGGGGTGTCAGCATGACACACCAGTGCACTGCAGCAGGGATCCTAAGGATGTTAAGAATGCCTGTATCTGCACATAGTCAGGTTCAGGAACTGTGGCAGATGTAACCCTACCCCCACAGCAATAGTGATGGCAGTGTGTGAACACCAAGGGATGTGCACATGCGTAGACCTTGCAATCATGCAGATTAGGGGGACATGTGCAGGGCAGACTGAACATACACTGGCAAATGCAGATGGCCCATGATAGTATACCCCTGCCAGGAGTAGTGACTACTGTAGTACACATAATAGGTGCAACAAATCGTCATGACAAGGGTGTGCACACATATGCCCTCAGAGAGTGCATGCATCGTGGTCAGCATCCACACACCTAACACATTCCGTAGACATAGCATGTGAATGTACAGAACATATGTCACATATCGGGCTCATGTACTGTTAAGATATGCAGTGATGTTGTCCCATGACAGATAAAGGATGGGTGTGTCATATCAATAAGGGTGTGAACACCCACCATAGCCACGGTATGCTCTGATGGTTGTCAGTGTAAGAGTATTGGATTGGTCATACATGGTCCACTGATGTTGAGAGCTTTAAATCAGACCTCAGGCATTCACAAATGACATCTGTCCACATATCATCCCAGGTATGTGTTGCTGAAAAACATAGGGGCTGTGTGCATTAAAGCTGACATAACTGACACAGTACTACACATTCAGCAATGGGTTGTACACCCTTGAGGTGTGGTGCACAGTACATGACAGGGTGCAGAACAGGTGCAGAGCAATACTGTGTACATGGGTGCAGTGGTATCCAGGGGAAGGGGCATCACCTAGTGACACAGCACATGCATCACACACATGTATACTATTGCTAGCATGTATTGACTATAGCTGCACTGCATGCTGTTGTGTACCATATGTTATGCATGTTGACAGATGGGTAATAGGAGGACTGTGTGTACTATCATTGTGCAACCTCACATGTATGTGTGTGTGTGCATCCTAGTGGGTAGTTAGTCTTTAGGGTCACTCTAATGAAGTGGAGGGAGGTTGATGCATGTAGGATGCATGTGTGCATGTGTTTGTGTTTGTGTGGGTGGCCATGCATGCACATGTGTGATTGTGGGGATGTCCATACAGCAGTACCTCCCTTTGGGATTGTGCAGTCCATGGACATGGACTGCCACATTACACGCCAGGAATAATTGTCATGTATGCAATCACAGGACATCTGATAGTATAATAAGGTGTGTAGCATGGAACAGGCATTTAGAGGGAAGGTAGACACCGGGTATACCCTTAATATCGCATTCACCAGAGAGGTGACCGACCACCCACATATGCAGCACTACAGATGCATTGGGGAAGAACTAGTGAACACCAGGGAGTGTATCTATATATTACAGTTGTCACATGATAGACTGATTGAGCAGCATATCTGGCATGTACTGAGCAATACATACACATGACACATCAGTGCCTGATATTATGGAGTGAACGTAGTAGCCCACACATATAGGGGCCATGCTCATGATGTCTGGACATACACAGGGTGAACACTGAATGACAGCAGTGAGGCCATCTAAAACCGCTACACACAGGTCAGACAGGTAATGTAGTAACAGGTTTTGTGTTGTGATCATTGTCTAGACATTTTGTGGACTAATATGTTAATGAGTGGTATCAATGTTTGTGTTACCAAGTGTGATGCAGGATGGGGAACACATGGAAATATATGTGGGACTGTCTGTAAAGTCACAGGCAGGAAGGTATTATGGTGGTGTGTGTGTCTGTATATGTGTGTGTGTGTGTGTGTGTGTGTGTGTGTGTGTGTGTGTGTGTGTGTGTGTGTGTGTGTGTGTGTGTGTGTGTGTACTGTTAGACAATGCTGTACAGGTTCTAAAGTGCATTTATTGTTTTTCCCCACAGATGGTTAGGTCGGTCAGGGTCCCTTCTGCATGCAATCTGATGTTGGTTTCCATACAGACACCGACGATGATGATAGTACTGTTTAGGCACAGGTGAGTTCGTCAGGGGCCGAAACAGCACATCATTTGACATCCCCCTTTTAACCACCCCAACCCTGCACACAGTTTCAGTGCCTATACATACCCCATCACCAGTGGCCATAGTGGAGGGATGGCTGGCATTTGGTAGAAGTGCACAGGAAAGTGTGGTAACCATGTCTACTGTGTCTGGTCACAGCAGGCATAGCTGGATGTCAGGCAGGGCACCACATAGGCTGATGTCCCAGGGTGCTCGTGGGGTAATCTCCAAGTGTAGTACCTCGCACTCAGTTCTGTGCAGTTTTGGGTGTGGAGTGGGCGTGACGTACATGATCGGCAGGGGAAAGGACAACATGGCATACTTAATAAATAATAGTGTGTAGAACTATAGTGAACAAAATAAAATACCAAATACAACACCGTTACTGAACTACCATGGAGCATGCATACCTTTAAAGTGCCCAGAATTTTGTCTCGTATTTTCATACAATTTATGGCAAAATTTGTGGATTCTGGCAAGGCATTGATGACTGCAGTCACTAAGTGACAGGCATTTGGGCTTCAGACATGATATTCCTCAGAAAATGCATGCTAAAGCAAGCATTATTATTCTAGCAGCTTTCAAACTTTATACAAGTGCTATTTTAAAGTCTATGCCCGATTTCGGCCTTTTATCCCACCGGTACTTACGTATTATCGCAACCAGATTCTGATGGAGTCACTTACTGCTGGCCCTTCAAGCTACCGTTTTGTTTGGGAAATAACATCCGCCTTTTTTATGATATGTTTACAATAGAAAATAATGGAAATAGAAAACATTACCATGCTTAAAAATGATATCTTATTCAGCCTGCTGGTGGCTCTGTATGATTAGTACTTCTGCCACTGAAACTCATGTTCATAATCAAGCTGTCTTTCAGTTTACTTATTGTTGCACTTGTTAGGTAAGTATTTTTATCACGGCAAGCTTTTACATGCTGGCACCTCTGCTGTAACTTAATCTTTGTTTCTAACAGTATAGAAATATACCTGTTACAGCAAAACAGAGATGCTGGTAGACCCCTAACGCTAATGCAATAGGGTGGTACAACCGAAGCTCCATGTCAAATATGTAGCATTTTGGCTGAGCAACTCATTCTTTGCAAGATGGTTAGAGATACCTGCAAAGGTCCCACTCCAAAAAAAAAGAGCAGGAAAAAAAAAACATACAGCTTACAATGCTTTTTTTGGAATGGTTTCCTGAAGAGAAGGATAGCCTGAGGGCTACAAAGCAGCATCCTGTTTAAGTGTCAGGAAAGGATACTGCCCAGCAAGAGGAATTTCGACATTATTCTGTAAAATGCTTATGGTTGCATGTTTGACTAAAACTAATGGTATGGCAGGAGCAAAATAAATATTCATGCAGGTTTGGGCAGGAGGCGTGTTCGGGGTGGGATTTGCTACTGCGCATCTTGCGAGGTACTACACTTGGAGATTACTGCTCATGGTAGGGACACTGGACACCATGCCCCTGGCTGAGGCGACACAGCTGGCATCAGCAGGCACATGTGTCAGGCTGTCATGGTGGTGCAGGCACATATAGAATGTTACACCAGACAGGGCCTGAGGCTACAGAGGGCTGCTCTCACATCTGCAAGTGACAATATCTGTGAACTGGCTGGTGCCATCCATGCATTAACTGAGTTCATGAAGAGATGGTCTGGTGAGATGATGGCACTCATCGACAGTGGTCTGTCCATGCTTGAATGTGTGGTGGGAGTGTGGCAACAGTACATGGATGTAGGCCAGCAACGCCAACAGCTGGCAGTCAGGGTGATCATACTAAGACACCAAGGGGCTCCCGTAGTAGCAGTACCAGTTCTGGCACTGCAGGGGGGGGGGTGCTGTCCACACCACAACACAGCAGACCATGAGCATGTGGTCCTGGCCAGTCCCAGGAGGGACCTGGTACCAGCAGGCATTTGTCATCATCAGGTAAGAGTAGCACATTGAGGCCTGTACCTGGACATGCCCATGGAACCCCTGGCAGGCACAGTACATGTGTCAGTGGCCAGAGGCAGTGAACTGCACACCCTGCCAGGTATGGTCTGCAGCTGTCCATAAACACCTGTGTAGGGCAGCCACGTGGCAGAACTGTGTGCATGCATACCCACGCACTATAGAAACACACCTAGGGCAACCCCATACCTACACACACCACATCACCACACCCAGTTCACCTCAGTGCACCACTCACCCACACAAGTTGTGTCAAATGTATGGCCCACCTTCGGCCTCTGGCAAACCAACAGCACACCCTGTGCATATGATGATACATGTGCCACATCCTTGTATCCATACCACCGATGCAGTGACAGGCTAATATGGTACTGATGCACATGGGACTGCACTACAGTGTCACATAGTACTGCAGTGTAACATGTTGTAAGGAGTAAAGTGTAATACATATATGTCAGGTAGTGTAGTCATCCAGCAATGATGCATTATAGCTGTTAGTAACACTGGTTGATTGTGGTCTCTATAATGTTATCCATTTGTGATGTAGGTGTACATGTGTCAGCACGAGGATGGTCTGCAGTCATATTCCACAATGGGGTATGGCACTGTTGTGACACCATGGCTGTGACATATCTGGGGTACAGTTGAACACATGTCACAGGTTTGTATAACAGTTATTGCCTGTGCCACATGGACAGGTGACTTGCTGGGGAATGTATAATCTGCAACCTGACATAGACCCATCCACATACACGCACACTGTTACCTGGCAACACTGGGACTAGACCCCTACCTAGGTATGTAGTAATAATGAAGTGTGTGGCTTCCATTGCACACACCACACAGCAGTTAGGGTGAGGTGTATCCTAGGTTACATATTACATGCAGAACATCCCAGACATTTACAGTATGCTAGTGTGGGATGTAATGGGTGTTTATGGACAAAACCTTCATATACACATCAACAGACACATAACAGGCAGACACACATCCAAAAGACCTGGGCCTAGCACTGCTTACTACCTTGACCGTGTATCCAATGTGTTACAGGTAGGCTGCACACAGCACATGCATAACTGGCCTGGATTGTGTTACCTGTATGGGTGATGGTGACAGTGGTAACCATGATGTGGTACATGGGACATATACTGGGTGTACCTTGGCGTAATGACAGTGTACACAGCACCCACATCCCCCAGTGGATATTGCACTCCCTGAAACCCATGATGACACTTTGGCATACCCACCATGCCACATTGGCCACGACTGCGATACAACCCATTATAGATCTCAACAGTGGTACTACAGGGATATGCATTGAATGAACATGCCACACACATAGCATGGTGTTGCATTGTCATGCCTCACCTATGGGCAGCAACAACACTATCTGTACTACTGTGTGGCAATTGGTATTGTAGTAGGAATATGTGGCCTTGGAATGCTGTACCCTACACATAAATGGACATGCACACAAACACACACTTGACAGAACACAATGGGTATCCCATGCCTATCAACCCATTTGTACAACACTGTTGTGATGGTACTGCAAGGCTCGTGTAGCCGGTATGGAGAGGAGCTTAACAAGGTACATTTAATGTCCCACACAGCAGCAGCTACAACTGGCTATGGCAATGTGTGTTGCAGTGGTTGTGAAGGCCCTCATGGAAATCCCATGTACAGGTGTGCTAACAAACAAACAGACACTGCTATACTCAGTCATGCACAAGTACACCTGTATCAGTACTGGGGTACAGCTCTGCAGGTGGTCATAGCTGTGTACCTAGCTGTTGTCCAAGGAGTGATGGGTTGTGTAGGGGTTGTGCATACAGTGGAATCCTGCCACCTGCCATGTGGCAGCAGGCAAGCTATCGACAGACACTACTGTGGTGACCCTCAGGGTGAGAGTGACATGCATCAGCCATTCCTCCAGGTGCCTCCTGCACATGGCCACTGAGATGATCAAGTTGACATGCATGCAACATGCATTACAACACATGGTTAGTGTCTGTGATTGAGACCTGTACCCAAGCATGTTCAGTTGACTGTGGTAGTGTAGTGAAGGAACCTGTGGCATGTGGTGTGTGTAGGGTGTTATCTCCAATATGTGCCAGTTCTTACACAGCTAGACAAACATGTCAGTGTCAATCAAGCTTAGAATGTCTATACATATCCCAGCAGGATACCTGCCATATGCACATCTGTACAGGGACTGACAGTCATCAGCTTGGCAAGTAGCTATGCAGTAGGATGAATGTGTTGACAGATAGATGTTTGACAACAATATTTATGCCATAACTACATGTCAGGAGACCTCACTATCATGTGCTGTACAGACAGTAGTCTACAGTTACATTCCACATGTCGGATCATTACCCAGTAGGAATTATATACTGTGACACAGCTCACACATCAGGGATACAACAGGGAGGCTTCAAAGTCCAGCTATACCTGCAGGTGTGCCTGTTGTCAGTACTACATTTAGCACTCTACTCTTGTATGGGTAGGCACTATCAACAGTAGCACCACCAAGATACACTACATGCCATTGTGACAGCATGTACCCTGGGCTATTACCCCTGTATGTAACACAGTCACATGGATAACAGTGCTGTACAGGCCTCATAAAAGTCTGTGTCCCAGACATGACACTCACACCCCTTGCTACTGTAATGACAGCACATAGTTGCATGTATTGCAAATGGTATTACATACACTTATTACAAATGTCATTACCCTGCTATGTTATCAGACTGGGTGGTGTGAACTGGTTACCAGGGCTAAGCCATGCTTAGCAGGTATCAACATTGCTGCAATATAACAGCTAAGCTGATTTGCACACTGGTAAACGAAGCCTACACTGTGTAAACACCAGTACGTTTACCTGTAGCTTAACACCACTTAGCTTTGTGCAAACCCATGCAAACGAGCTTAAAGCTTCTCAAGACTGCCTTAACCACTCTGTATCTGACAGACCTTGTTCTGCCCAGCAACAAAATGAACAGCCTTGCAGGTCTTGAACCCAGGACCCGATACACTAAAGTCACAACACTTAACAACTACATCATGACCACTGTGAAGACAACTGTTGTTTTTCCAAGATATCTGTCAATACACATATTGATTAGTATTGAACAATTACCTTTACTTCCACAATTGTGTAGTACTTGTTATTAATATGACTGTTGAGTCACATATGTTGTTTTAACATAATGTGCACATAGCAGATACATACAGTGAGATACATTTGGGAGAGTATACACAACCGTGAGGTTTACACATGACAGGAATATGGATATATACATAATAGATTGATATATGTCTACATAGTTGTGTTCATAAATTCTGGCGTTAAATTTCCTTTCTGTTTTGCCTACATAAAATGCTAGGCATTGGTCACATGTAGCCATGCAGACCACTGCCTTGGAGTGGCAGTTATATTCACCTTTTACATAATGGTCTATACCATTCACTGTAAATTTGCTGCCTGATTTTACCTTGTGGCATCAGTTGCAAGATTCACATTTGTACATCCCTACACGTCCTGTTCTTGTGTAGTTAGAACCTTTCCTAAGAAGGTCTTTTAAGTTTGAGCCCCTTCTGTATGTAACTATAGGTCTTTCTCCTATTTGTGCCCTGATGTACAAGTCATCCATTAAAATGTCCCAGTTCTTATAAAAAATGGACATCAAGTGGTATGAGTCAGAGTTGAATGTAAGCACCATAGATCTACAAAAATAACTTTTTTCCAACTCAGGTCTCTCGTCTTCAACTTCAGAGGGGCTGTTGTCTAGTGTGTTTTCCCCAACTATGGGCTTAAAATGCCCTACTCTTCTTTTAACTATCACTTCCTGCATAAGCTCATTGAGCAAGTCTGCTGGGTACTCTCTCCTCAAGAACATAATTTTTAAGTTGTCGCATTCAATAAGAAAATCTTCTTCTCTGGAGATCATACGGGCTGCTCGAACTAATTGTACTTTAACTACCGACCTCTTTTGATGCTTGGTGTGGGAGCTAGTGTAATGCAGGAATGAGTTTGAGTTGGTCTCTTTCCTGTGGATCCTAGTAGCATACTTTTCATTATGTGTGTCTTTGTATAAGTGGATATCAAGGTAATTCATATAATCCAGGTTAATCACCCAAGTGAACTGCAGGAATGTAGTGGTGGTGTTAAGGTATCTCAAAAACTCTTCCAAAACAACCAGTGACCCATTCCATATCAAGCTATCATCTTGGTATCTATAATACAGTTTGACCTTAGAATAGTACTGAGACTGAAATACATAATTTCTTTCCCAATATGCCATTACCATATTCGCAAATGTCCCACCACAAGCTGAACCCATTGCCACTCCTATGGTCTGCAAAATGTACCTGCCATTAAAGGAGAAATAGTTGTTTCTTAAAACAATTTCTAATAATTCCAAAATTAGATTAATTTTCTCCTGGTTAACTTTGTATAACAACAATAGGTCACCCACCCACTTGAGACCAATTTCTTTTGGAATGACCATGTACAGGTCATTTACATCTATAGTGACCATGATGTCACTTGCGTCATACCTGGTTTTGTTCACTTGTTCTAAAAAGCCCAGGGGTCTTTACAAATTTGGCTTTCATTATGCAATATTTTCTTCAGCTCATGGTCTAAAAATTGGGTGCAAGCAGTGGTAATGAAGTGTCTTCCATCCACTTAGGGCCTCATAGGTGGATCAGAAAGGTTCTTTTGGATCTTGGGAATACCAAAGAACACTGGTATCCTTGGGGTAATGATGTTAATATAGTTATGTAAGGAAAGGTCGATTCTTCTTTCTAGAAATATGTCAGTGAGTTGGCTGTAGATTTTCCTATATGCTGCATTTAATTCATTAAGGGACACTGCCATGTAATTTCCTGTGTCTAACATAGCCAACATGTTGTCACTGTATGTGGAAGAGTCCATGATTACAACCCCTCCCCCTTTGTCAGGTTTCATAACCCTGACGTCATGTTATTGCAGTTCCAATAAACAATCATGTTCACTTTGGTTCATGTTGTGAAGTGTTTGAACTAGCCTGTATTTGTTCTTATTTAAATTATACAGATCTAGTTCACAAATTTTTTCATACATTGCTAGTTTTGGGTGCAAAGGAGGGTTGTAGGTAGAACTGATCTTAAAAATGCTGCCTTCACTGACATTAGTTTAGGATCTAGTACCATGTAGTAAGGTCAAATTCAACTTTCTTAAATAAAGTTTCAGATCTAACAGTGTCTACAACATTAAATCTCTTACCAGGTGCAAAAGACATTCCCTTAGACAATAAGTCAGCTGTAGTTTCATTTATACATAAAGTAGAATAATTGTGTACTGAAAAGTCTTTTTGGTGGTTAAAAAGCACTGTATAAATACCTGCTTTTTGAACAGCATCCACTGGTGTTGGGGTGCTTACATTAATGAAGGAGCCATTAACATTAACAGGGTGACCAGAAGGCTCTGGTGGAGATGCTAAGCTCTCCAGTTCCTGTTCTTTGGCCTGACCCCTGAAAAACCTATGGTTGGTAGCCGCCCTGTGGTTGCTGCCTATTGTTGTAATGGCTTTTGTTCCTAATTCTTTCACTTCTCCTGAGTTCTTGGAATTCAGCATCATAGTTTAAAATCACATTGTCAGTCTCTTCAAACCTACATTCATCATTTCCAGTTACTTCAGGAGGGTGCGGTAATTGCTTGTTACTTTCCCCTCATGGGGCTTTAAATTTTTTGTATTAACCAGGAGGTTTAGTGTAGGCCATCCCATTAGCATAATCCTGAACATCCCTGTCCAGCTTGTTCAGTTTACCAGCTTTCAGTTTTGTTGTGTGCTGGTCAAAGCTAGTGTAAATCCTGCAATGTTCAAATTTCATGTTGCTATACTCATGATCCTCACAGATGGCAGAGTCTAGAATTGCAAGGTCTTTGAATAACAGTTCCAGTTCACTGTTGTTATGTTTAATTAAAAGCTCCAAAAGGTCGGGCCCACATTTATCAAATAAGTTAACTAATTCAGTGTACAAAACAGTCATGCTGTAAACCAGTAGGAAAGCACCAGACCCTTAAACCTTTGGGAACCACTTTAATTCAAGTGCATTCCCTTAGGTAGGCATTTTCCAGTTGGAGTTTCTTGCATCGTGATAATTTAACATCAAAATCTGTCAGCTTACCTTCCAAGGAAGGGCTATTGTGTTTGATGCTTCTGTTAAATGAAACCCCATTCCGTAACCACTCCTCCAACTGAGGAATGTCCTTGTTAAGAGTTTCTGTTAGTCCATTTCTTCCTGCAGCATTCTGAGAGCTCCTGTTGTTAGAAAAACTAATTCCTGCCATGCACAGATGCGGTGTGCCTTCCTGCCTCCATTCACTTTGCTGTGAATTGGAAATGAGGCATAAAGGTGTATTATGAAAGTTAGTAGCATGCTCACTTGCCTCCCCATGCTGATTTGAGTGTGCAAGAGCAGTAGTGGTACTATTCATTCCCACATGCTCATACAGACGATCCATCCTCTGGGTTAGTTCTAGAATAAGAGCAGTAAGCTGTCCAATCTCCTAGTTGTTTCCTTCATGCGCTTTGTTAGCTGTTAGTGTGCCAGATAACTCCATGCTGCCAGAAGCCATGAACAAACTAAAATAAAAACAGAAGCAGCAAAGCAAACTAAATAAATAAAAATTCTGGCAGGCAGAGTTTCACAAGCACAAATCACTCAGGTGATGATAAACCAAAGGTGTATTTAATGTTAAAAATCCACAAGAAAAACAAATAAAATGTGAGCGCTTTCATTAAACTTTCAATACAGGAGAGATGGATGTCCTGTCATTTATCCCTGGCCATCTATCTGCCTGTAGTAAGATTTGCCACCTTCACTCCTTTAACTCTAACTAAAGTCCCCAAGGCTTTTTGTAACTGATGTCTACATGGTCTATTGCCTTAAATGTGAAATTGTGGCCAGCATTGTCCTAAATATGCTTTGCTAAAGCATTATTAATATTATTCTTTCTTATGGCATAGTTGTGTTCATAAATTCTGGCATTACACTAGCTCCCACACCAAGCATCAAAAGAGGTCGGTAGTTAAAGTGGAATTAGTTCGAGCAGCCCGTATGATCTTTGGAGAAGAAGATTTTCTTATTGAATGCAACAACTTAAAAACGATGTCCTTGAGGAGAGAGTACCCAGCAGACTTGCTCAATGAGCTTATGCAGGAAGTGATAGTTAAAAGAAGAGTAGGGCATTTTAAGCCCATAGTTGGGGAAAACACACTAGACAACAGCCCCTCTGAAGTTGAAGACGGGAGATCTGAGTTGGAAAAAAGTTATTTTTGTAGATCTAGGGTGCTTACATTCAACTCTGACTCATACCACTTGATGTCCATTTTTTATAAGAACTGGGACATTTTAATGGATGACTTGTACATCAGGGTACAAATAGGAGAAAGACCTATAGTTACATACAGAAAGGGCTCAAACATAAAAGACCTTCTTAGGAAAAGATCTAACTACACAAGAACAGGACGTGTAGGGATGTACAAATGTGAGTCTTGTAACTGATGCCACAAGATGAAATCAGGCAGCAAATTTACAGTGAATGGTATAGACCATTATGTAAAAGGTAAATATAAAGGAGTGAAGGTGGCAAATCTTGCTACAGGCAGATAGATGGCCAGGGATAAATGACAGGACATCCATCTCTCCTGTATTGAAATTAAAAGCCCTAGAAAGGAACAAAATATCTCAAAACATTTGTTAAGCACAAGCACTTTTGAATGTATTTGGCTATGGTAAACATTTTAGCATTATGTGAATATTTAACATGAGATTTTAAAAATTACTTTGGTTTTAGTTTTATCCTATTTAGAATCATTGATGACCCAAGTATGAGACTAATAATTTATCTTTTAATTACAAGTTTTAATTGTATTTAAGATGCAACAGTTTCAACTGTAACAGAGTCATCAAGGGGTTAATTAATGTTCTGTCTCAGTGTTGCTTAGCTAGCTGCCTCTCTTTGCTTACCCAATCAGAGTGTTTTTTATATTATATAAATGGCTGTCTTACATTTTAATGGTGTCTGATGAAGTTAACACTTGTTTAACGAAAGCGCTCACATTTTATTTGTTTCTCTTGTGGATTTTTAACATTAAATACACCTTTGGTTTATCATCTCCTGAGTGATTTGTGCCTGTGAAACTCTGCCTGCCAGCATTTTTATTTATTTAGTTTGTTTTGCTGCTTCTATATTTCTGAGTGTTTATATATATATATATATATATATATATATATATATATATATATATATATATATATATATATATATATATATACACACACACGTGTGTGTGTGTGTGTGTGTACATATACATATCCATCTATGTATGTCGATATGTATATGTGTATATATCTATATAGATATATGGATAATTATTTATAAATATATGTCCACCATATGTCTTGAACATGGAGTAGAGCCCTACCTCAGCCCCAATATTCGCAACCTCTTACTGCAAGGGGATGTCAGGTACGTAGTGCAGGTATATATGTAGACTATTGCTACTGTGATAGGCATTGTCTTCACAGACATGTTGTGTGTGGGAGGTTACATCTGCTTTTAACATGTGCGCCACTGGCTACTGACAGACATCCTAAGGACATCATAGTACAGTACCACTGCTAGCACATTAATGATCCTGTGAACTACAACAGAGATATGGCCAATAAATATGGACAGTCTGACATACTCTGGTCAGTCCAGAGCTATACACAGAACCCCTTAGTGCAAGACATGTAGACCAAGCCTGACAATGTGGATGTTAACAGCCATGTAGATGGGTATATCACATAAATACTGGTATACATTTGCCCCCATATGTTATGCAGTCACACACCCCTGTCTGTCCTGACACATAATAACTGCTGGTACAGAGGTGCCATGGCCACATACTACCCACTAGTTAGTGACATACATCTGTACAGCATCCCACTGCTTTGTCTGACATACATGACTGTTATGGTGGCCTGGCAGCAGTATATATGGCAAGTATCTAGACATAGTATCACACTGGATAAGTACACTAAGCTGCTAGGCATGTAACAAAGCACTGTGCAGGCTGTAGTCAGACTGCCACAACACTGGGCTACATTTCTTATGGGGGAATACACATGTACCTGCATATATAGCAGGCTCTACAGGCATGTCAGAGCACAGAGTAACAGACACCTGTGTGAAAGTGCATAACCACAACCAATGTGAACACAGCCACAGCCACATATGGTAAGCTACCGTAATATTACAGTATATGGACTATCTGATCAACACCATCCTCATATGTGCCACTCACATACTAACCCTACATATACTGGACCACTACACAGTGTGTTCCTATGCCTGTCTGTGGTATGTGACATGTGTGTGTTTGGCCCTACAAACATGTAAGCTGATAGGTTAACATACAGTGGAGCAGCATGTAACATCAGATGGAACAGGACCAAGAACAATGACATCTACCACAGTCTGTACACAGGCCAAGGTACATATTCACAATACACACACTGTCAACAATCACCATAAGTACACAGACCTCAGTACTGTACACACAACCATAGAATGCCCCGGTTATGTCCTCAAAGAGAACCCCTACTATACATAACATGTGTCACAGTCTATCTCACTGGTTTGTTATCAGATATGATGTCAATAAATTATGGTGTACAGGACATATGCACCTCTTACTGCATGACATATGTACACAGGTTGACAGAGTTGTAGCTGGAGGCACAAAACGTGGGCCAATATTGACATGTTGCTGTGATAACCTCATACATTTACTGTTGTAACAGGGTTTGTTGCAACATATGTCCTATGAGGGATAGGAGGTCAGTAACTCTGTCTGTCACCATGTACTGACTGCATTCCTCACACTATGCTTCTGCAGTTCACAGATGGATTTCTCTGTGAGTAACACAAGAAACAAAAGACACCACACACTGCCCAGTCTGCAGATGACCCTACAGATGAGTTTTCCTCAGAAACATAGCACTGTCATGACAGGTATCAATACATGTAGACTAGCCATATCCACACACACCCTGTTAAACCAACATTACTCCAAATGCAGAATAGCAACACTTACATTCTGTAGTCATGTCAGGCACATACCCCTCCTGTGTGCTGGCCTGTTTCCACAGTGTATGTTGTTAGAGGTAAATCCCCAAGCCATCTGAGATGCTGTTTGCCAAACAACAGATCTAGGCCTGCTCACAGTGAATGAAAAGGCCCAACACCAACATGATGTTCCTAGATAGTGGAGTGTGTTTCCATGCAGTTGGCTATGGGAATAGTACCACAGCTGTTCCACATGCAATCAGCTGGAAGAGGGCTGCAATTAATGCAGAGTCCATCAGCTGATCATGAGCATCACTTACAAAACACATGCTGCTGCCTAAGCAAACTAGGTGTAAGTCTCCACATCCACCAGAGAGGGAGTGAGATAGGCAGACAGAGACAAAGATAAGTCAGGGAGGGGGTGGGAAAGTAAAACCTAAACATGTTTGTGTCACACACCTACCAGTACAGGGTATCAAATCCCTGACTATGTATTAATATCACATGTCTATGCAGTTATTAGATGCACCACATAGCTTACAAGTTGAGGAGCACTCCAAACATATATGCGATGGCGAGTGACATCTGCAACAGTGATATGGTAGCTATATGGTAGGTGTAGTACACATACCTGTCTGCATGAATAGGTGTTAGCGTCAAGATAGCCACATTCTCTCAGGTACCCACACACATTGACACACTTGGCAGGGTCAGCAATTCATCTCCTCACTAGTTAGTTTGCCACAGTACAGTACTGTGCAGGTATCACATGCACCACAGGGGTTATCAGGAGGTTATATGGACAAAGGGTAGGCAGAGGTGTCTGACATCAGACAGCATGCTTCTGTATGCCAATGGGGGTTGTAGTGTGTGTGAATGTGTTCAAAAGCATCATACACCACACACACAGACACAGGGTGCCAGTACTGACATGAATGGGTGCATTGCTTCACGGGTGTGTAGTGGGTGACTGTGCCAGACAGCTATACAAGGCTAGGTGATGGGTATACCTTGGCATCAGGCCACATGACAATGGTCTGCAGTGTGACTCAGGGGTGTAGTATCTGGATTGGCCCACACAGGTGGGTATTGTATTCACCATCCAGTCACCTGGATAACAATTGTGTGTGGCGATTGCTGTGCATTACTTGCCATGTATATGTTCTTTAGTCCATGACATGGATGGTGTCTGGGATGTGCACACATCCCACATGCATGTGCAGTGACATGTGGAAGTGTATCTGGGGTGTCTGGCCCATGTTGTGTACACAGATTGTTATCATCAGATGTGCCAGTCCTGGCCTTTTGGCTGGAACTGGGAATGGACAGCAGGTTGACCCTTCACCTATATTGATAGCATGATACATGTATTCCCTGGTGTCAGTGGCATCTGTCTAGAGAGGGCATGTGTTTAAGGCATGGTATGTCCTTTGTGGGTCACATTTGATTGCACCACAGGTGTTGCAGGTGTCCAGTGGGGAACATAGTAAAGGTGCACTATCTGCATGTACTTGCCTATTGTACTGATGGACAGGGCGCCGTGCCCTCTGTAGTCCACTGCAATCATACCGTGGTTACTATCTGTGGTCAATATGCAGGGTACTACCAACATAGCAGTTGTTGCCTAAGCAAGTGTGTTTGCATATGAGACATGGCTTGAGAGTGTTCTCTGGGTAATACAAGGGTTGCTAACGTTGTTTGCCTGGCCTAGATGTCACATGTAGGGGTATGGATTGGCACCTCAGCCTCTTGGCTATTTCACATCTGTTGTCCCTGTAAGGTGGACATTGTGACATATAATAGGGCCACCATATAAGAAATTTGCAAAAGCCGCTTCACAATGAGTCCAGTTGTTACATACTCCCAGCCACCTCCACACAGGATATGAATGACAAACACAGACACCTGCCATGTCTGGGATTAGAACTGCTACCTAACTAGTTTATTACACTACAGCACTACACAGTTATAGAATGTGCCACAGTGATTACTGGAGTACTTCTTCCCCAAAGGTGTATTTCACAGTGAATGACATCAGCGGCCTTGCCAAAGTAGGGCATATGAGTTATAGAGAGTGTGACTAGCCTAAAAAGCATTGATCCCTACCCAGCCATATAACCACACAAACACAAACATCCACACTTGCCATGTGTGGGAATAGAACCCTTACCAGAGTATTATATCATACTACAGCATTACGCTGTTATAGGACATGCCACAGAGATTACTGGGCTACACCTTTCTCAAAGGTGTATTTCACAGTGAATGAAATCAGCAGCCTTGCCAAAGTAGGGCATTTGATCTGTAGTGAGTGTGACTAACCGAAAATGCACTGCTCCCTACAAAAACAAAGAAACACACACACAAACATCCACACTTGCCATATGTGGGAATAGAACTCCTCCCAGGGTACTATATCACACTACAGCATTACATTGTTAAAGGATGTGCCATATAGATTACTGGGCTACACCTTTCCCAAATGTGTATTTCACAGTGAATGGCATCAGCAGCAATGCCAAAGTAGGGCATTTTAATTTTAGTGGGTGTGACTAGCCAAAATAGCATTGCTCCCTACACAGACAGAGACACACAAAGTTACAACATCAGGGATTAGAACTACTATGTAACTAGTGTATCATACTACAGCATGACACAGTTATAGGATGCAGCATGGAGATTACTGGGCTACATTGTTCCCAAAGGTGTATTTCACAATGCATGACATCAGCAGCCTTGCCAAAGTAGGACATTTGATTTGTAGTGAGTATGACTAGCCTAAAAAAGCATTGCTCCCTACACAGAGACACACATATGCTTCACATGTCTGGGATTAGAACTCCTACCTAACTAGTTTGTCACACTACAGCAGTACACAGTTAAAGGATGCGCCGCGGAAATTACTGGGCTGTACTTTTCCCAAAGGTGTATTTCACAGTGAATAACATCAGCAACCTTGCAAAAGTAGGACATTTTAATTGTAGTGAGTGTGACTACCCTAAAACGCATTGCTCCCTACACAGACAGACAGACACACACACGCACACACACCCACACACACACACACACACACACACACACACACACACACACACACAAACACAGTTGCTATGTCTGGGATTAGAACTCCTTCTTAACTAATTTATCACACTACGGCATTACACAGTTATAGGATTTGCCATGGAAATCATTGGGCTACACCTTTCACAAAGGTGTATTTCACAGTGAATGACATCAGCAGCCTTGCCAAAGTAGGACATTTGAATTGTAGTGAGTGTGACTAGCCTTAAAAGCATTGCTGCCTACACAGACAGAGACATGCACATACTAACAGTTGCTATGTCTGGGATTAGAACTCCTACCTAACTAGTTTATTACACTACAGCATTACACAGTTATAGGATGCGCCATGGAGATTACTGCATTACATTTTTCCCAAAGGTGTATTTCACAGTGAATGACACCAGCAGCCTTGCCAAAGTAGGACATTTGAATTGTACTGAGTGTGACTAGCCTAAAAAGCATGCTCTCTACACAGAAAGAGTCACACAAACACACACATTTGCCTTGTCTGGGATTAGAACTCCTACCTAATGGGTTTATCATGGTACAGCATTATGCAGTTATAGGACGCACCACTGAGATTACTGGGCTACACCTTTCCCAAAAGTGTATTTCACAGTGAATAACATCAGCAGCCTTGCTAAAGTAGTAGGGCATTTGAATTGTTGCTTCCTACACAAACACACACACACACACACACACACACACACACACACACACACACACACACACACATGCACAGTTGCCATGTTGGGGATTAGAATGCCTATCTAACTTTCGGCTACATCTTTCCCAAAAGTGTATTTCACAGTGAATGACATCAGCAGCCTTGCCAAAGTAGGACATTTGAATTGTAGTGAGCATGACTAGCCTAAAAAGCATTGCTCCCTACACAGACAGAGACACACACACACAATTGCCATGTCTGGGAGTAGAACTCCTACCTAACTAGTTTATCACACTACAGCATTATGCAGTTTTAGGATGCACCATGGAGATTACGGGGCTCCATTTTTCCCAAAGGTGTATTTCACAGTGAATGACATCAGCAGCCTTGCCAAAGTAGGGCATTTGAATTGTAGTGAGTATGACTAGCCTAAAAAGCATTGCTTCATACACAGACAGAGACACAAACACCGTTGCCATGTTTGGGATTAGAACTCCTAACTTACTGGTTTATCACACTACAACATTATGCAGTTTTAGGACATGCCACAAAGATTACTGGGCTACTCCATTCCCAAAGGTGTATTTCAAAATAAATGACATCAGCAGGCTTGACATAGTACGGTTATGGGGAGGGCAGTGTGTGTGCATGGGCCATAACCCATTCATCTAGAGGTTGACACACCACATGCAGGGTTATATTCTGCAGGTACATGTGTACAGCTGCTAGATGATTACTGCCTTGTACAGTCATGTTGCACATCTAGCACTTGCACCACATAGTCTGTAATGCTAATGGATACCAGTGGCTAATTTCTACAGTGAATGATATTTACACATCATGTGGTTGTAGCCATTTGGCTGTGTACTAGGTGGGACAGGCCTCATGATGGATAACTCTTTGTCACAGTCACTCTCTTCCACACATCTATGTATGTCTACCTTTTGCTTATTATAGTGTGTTGTCCTTGGATATATGTCTGTATTCCTATCCAATGTGTGTGCAAAGCATGACTGGTGCATACTGTGGAGTGTATGCACTAACATCTGCAACTGTCAGATATGTGTGGCCCACTGTTTGCAGACATGGGTTTCATTTAGGTTCATAGGTTCATAGATAGGTACTAGGCTATCTGCCTTAGGGCATTTATAAGCCTAGCCAGAGTGTGTCGGCTTTCGTCACCCCATTGATTAATTAACTGAGCCTCTGTCAAGCAGAGCCAATAAAGTGATCCCAGGGGTGTATTTTCTGTTACCCATCGACTCGTCGAGGCTTCTCTTGAAGGGTGTTAGTGAGGGGTTCTGCCTAATGTAGTTAGGAATTTTGTTCCAAAGCATGGGGAGTCTCAGTGACAAGAATCTATACCTCCAGCAAGTTCTATTTATTGTTGTGGTGAGATTTAGCTCACTAGAGCATGTGGCTCGCAGTGACTTGGATTTCTTTAGGTGGCACATGTCCATCAATTCTGAGCTGGACATGGCTTTGTAAGTCAGGCAGAGATCACCTCTGGGTAAGCGATATGTCACTGTGTACAGCTGGAGTTTTTTTCAGTCGGGCTGCATAGGACATATGTTTGAGGCCAGTAATCCTCTTGGTGGGGTGCTTTTGTGGTCTTTCCAGCTGTTGGAAGTGTCTTGTGAGGTACATCCCAAACGGGGCATTGTACTCTATGATGGGTCTGATGAGTGACGAGTAGAGGGGCACTATAACCTCTTTATTTCTAGATGCGAACCCCTTAATAATTAGATGGGCCACATAGAAGGATTTCCTAACTACTTTGGCAATATGATTGTCAAAGGAAAGATTACTATCTACCTGGGTCCCCAGATCTCTTATTACCTCTTCTGTATTAAGGGGGCTGTCACCTATGTGGTAATTTGTGGCTGTTTTGCTTTTCCCAAACGGGATGACTATGCATTTTGGGCTGCCGCCTATGTGGTAATTCGTGGGTGTTTTCTTTTTCCAAAACGGGATGACTATGCATTTTTTGTCATTTAGCTTGAGGCCATGACTTTGACACCAGGTGTCTGTCTCAGTAAGGCCTTTTTGATGGATGTCCATGTCAGCCAGAGATTCAATTATGGCTCCCAGTTTGCAGTCATCGGCGAACTTGGTTAGCCATAGTCCTCCTGTGTTTGCCTGTACTTCTGAGAAATATATGCCGAACATTTGGGGTCCCAGAACCGAGCCATGCGGGACACCACTTGTGACTGGTTTAGAGTCAGACCTGGAGTCCACTATTCTTACCATGTGAGTTCTGTCTGTAAGCCAGTTGGCAACCCATCTTGTGACATAGGGATTTATGTTCAGGCTGGTGAGTTTTTCTATAATACCTGAGTGAGGAATGGCGTTGAACGCCTTGGGGAGATCAAGGTAGGCTGTGTGACCCACCTTTCCCTCGTCTATCACCTTGGTGACTATCTCGAGGAAGTCAACCAGGTTTAGTAGGCATAATCTGGCCTTAACAAAGCCGAACTGGGTCGGGTCAAGTGTTGGGAGGTTCCCAATGTCTTTGTTCATGAGTTCCATGATGATGCGCTGCATAGCCTTGCAGACCAGGCTAGTCAGGCTTATGGGGCAATAGTTACCAGGGGCAGTTGTGGCCCCTCCTTTGTGAAGCAGAATAACCGTTGCTGTGTACCATTCTATGGGCACGTAGCCTCTGGAGAGGCTGAGGTTGAATAGCGTGTTTAGGTGGGGGGTTAGTTTGTTCTGTAGTGCGTGCAAGATCCAGCCTGGGACGCCATCTGGCCCCATTGATGCTGTGTTTTTGGCTTTTGAAAGGGCTGTTTTCACCTTTGCTTCTATGATTTCCGGGACACTACATTTTTCCAGTATTGTTGTGGGCCCTTTTGAAGGTGAGAGGGAGGTGAAGTTTGCACTGACGCTATCTGCCAGGATGTTGGCAATATCAGTAGTTTCAGTATATTTTGTGCTATTTTGCACTAGCTCAGAGCATATCTGTGAGTTGCCACTTAGATTCTTGACATAGCTAAAGAAGGCTTTGTGGTTATCTTTCGAATCCTTGGCTATTTTCCTTTCAAAGTTAGCCATGGATGATTTTATGAGGGACATTAGTTTCTTACTGATACTGATCAGGGATGTCTTTCCTTCTTGGGATTTGCTTTTTTTCTGAACTAGTTTCTTCCTTTTGTTGTATAACCTGCTTATGGCAGGGGTCCACCATTTGTTTAAGTGTGTGAGCATGCCCAGTATGACGACCTTTCAGTATGTTGTTGTCTGACATTGCCTTCATTTCTCTAAGTGTGTGAACATGCTCAGTATGCCCTTCTGTACTGAATGTGTGGATCCATTCCAGGTAGTTTTTACTCCAATGCAGACCTTTGTGTTGTACACCTACAGGAAACAAACTGTTTTTGCAGGGTATCCATAGATAATTTGGCAATATGGGGACAAATTGTGCAGGGGATAGTGTGTACTGTAGGTGGTTGTGTCGGTGCTCCTTCTGCTACATGGTACTGATGTTAGCAAAGATATTCAGACATGTGTGCTGTTATACACTGATGTTTTATGTCCTTAAGTACTGTCAAGTGGACATTCTTGCTCACAGTGATGTCCTGGGGGACAAAGGTGACTGCAGCTGTGTCTGGTATTGTGGGCAGATGCCTACATATTCATGGTAAGTTATGCCATTCTGGAGAGGGAGCTGCAGACACTTGCTGCTGGGTCTGTGTATCCAGTTCAGCACCTTGGTACAGTGGTGGCAGAGGTTCCCATACTTTTACATCCATCGACATGACAGTATGGCCTTATCTTGCTGTGGCAATACCTCACAGCTGTACAGATTCACACAGGTTACCCAGAGACAGGGGCCATGAGTCAGGACATTTCCCCTTTTGTGGTGTATGGGCAGGTTTGTAGCCACCCATTTATGTGTTTGGTGCCAGGTATAGTGTGTGCACACAGCTTTGTGTCAGACAATGCACATTCCATGCTGTTCATGCTCCCATACCCCCTCTATTATTCTATCCTCTTCCATACATTATGCATACATTCTCTGATAATTTCCCTAAGGTTATCAACTCATCACAGCTGTGTTTTGGTGTTGGTCCACAGTTCATGCAGAGGGACATGGTGGACATGTTACTGTGGTTTGTCCACATGGCCTTGCATATAGCTTATGTGGAGTGTGTTATGTTGTTATTTGGGTGTCCATGACATAACATGCATTGGCAGTACATGTGAGACACAGGCCTTTGGAAGAGACCTGTAGGCCATTTGGTGGTGATGTGGGCCAGCTGTGGCAGCCGTTGCATTCTGTCAGTCCTACAGTCTCAGACTGCCATACAGTATATTCTCTTGGGGTGACAGGATAGGTGTGCTAGGTGTTCATGCCAATACTTTCTATCAGTCTTGATCAGTTGGTGTTGATGCTGGCAGGGTGCTAACTACAGCTAGGGACACACCTGCATGGGACACCTGCACTGCATGCTGCATTCTTTCGCTATTTCCACACCTGTATATGGCAATAGCGAAAGAATGCACCTGCACTGCAAGCAGCATTCTTTCGCTATTGCCATATACAGGTGTGGTCATATTGTACCCATTCCCGACATCAGGGATACGACCAGAAAGGTACCTGTGGGTGGTGTTTTTGTAAGCTGGGTGCATGTGTGCTATGGACACTACTTGCATCTAATGCACAGATATGCATGAGCCATTCCAGTTATGCTGGCACGTGCAGGTACATCAGCTGTTTCGCAATACATCAGTCCTACCACCTTTGTGATCTGGAATTGTTCGACCAGATGGCACCGGTATCCCCTACTACAGGCCCAGATAATGTGATGCATACCTGTATGTATAACTCCAAGGGTGTGTCCATTTCACAGTTACACATTATATACTGTATGTCTGGGGTACTTTCCCCTGTGTACTGCTGGTATATCTAGCCCAACAGCCATGCCATGTCAATCTTTCAGATGGTGACACATATTACCACCATACATTTACAATGGCTTACTGCTAGCATGTGTTATAGTGGTGAGAATTGTCTTTGGCACTGCAGTTGTGAGGACTTGGCCTTGTCATCAGCAGTAGTGGGCAATGGCCATTAGGTCATACCTCAGCATGCATACATACTCACCACTCTCACACAATATGAAACACACACTAACCTAACACACATACCTGCATATTTTGCAAATGCTACAATCTATCCTGCAACCTTGGCCACTTCTGGGCATCTGTGCTCCACTGGCATTATACCTACACATATATGTTACTACATTTCTACATAGGATTGGGGGGGCACACCTGACTGTTACTACATTTCTAAATAGGATCCAGGGGGCACACTTGACTGTTACTACATGTCTAAATAGGATTGGGAGGGCACAACTGACTGTAACTACATTTCTACATAGGACTGGGGGGCACACCTGACTGTTACTACTGTCTACATAGGATATGGGGGGGGGCACGCCTGACTGTTTCTACATTGCTACACAGGATTGGGGGGCACACCTAACTGCTATTACATGTCTACATAGGATTGAGGGGGCACACCTGACTATTACTACATGTCTATATAGGCTGAGGGGGGGCACAGCTGACTGTTTCTACATTGCTACACAGGATTGGGGGGCACACCTGACTGTTACTACATGTCTACATAGGATTTGAGGGGGGCACACCTGACTGTTACTGCATGTCTATATAGGCTGTGGGAGGGCACACCTGACTGTTTCTACATTGCTACACAGGATTGGGGCAGACTCACCTGACACTTGTGCACATTTGTTATGACTGTACAGGTATGTCATGTACTCCATTTCATTCTGTTTTCTAACCTATCATGTTGACTAGATGCATGCCAGTGTACTACAGGTCTTACGTTTGATTGACCTACATATTAGTTTGTGACTTCCTACCCTACAGAATTATCATTCCCACTGCCTGACCTGATGTAGTCTGTCTGTGTAGGCCTTGGGGGGGGGGACGTTACCCATAGGCATCATTCAGTGGCATTACCCACTGGGATGGGTTCCCCTCTGTTAGTTCTGTTTGTCAGGCATGCTCGGTACAGCTCATCAATTTGCTGTAGGAGGTCCCTGTCCACCCTATAGCACTCCACTATCTCCAGCTCATGTAGCCCCTGGTAGGTTATCCTGGGTCTGTACACCCTTTTCAGTCTCCTCACTGTGGATTGGTCGACAGCATTCTCACCCTCACCACCCTCAGCCTCTTCCACATGATGATGTCTGATAGCTGCTGCAGGTCCTATCATTCTGTTATTTTTGCTTGTTAAAATTCCCCCACTTGTATACACTGGTGGTGTAGAGTATGTGGGAAAAAAACAGAGGGAAAAGTGTTTGCATAGTTTATAGTAGTGTTCAGGGCTGGGCTGGTCTGCTGCCTGTGTAATGGGCTGATTCTGATACATTTCACCTGTCAGCTATGCTAGCTCTCCTAGACTACCATCCTACTGCAGTTTACCCTTCCCATTGCCTTCCTGTTTAAGCCCAGGGGCACACCACTCAAACACAGTGCTAAGAAGTGCAAAGAGCTACTATTTCCTAGTTTACTTTTTTTTTTTTTCCTTTAAAACACGGTGCGTGGCACACACACACCTGCTTAGGCAATGTAAAGAGTGCTAGGCAGCTTCAAACACACCTCCTTGCTTAGCTCTGCTAAGCTAAGAGCAAACCCAAGCCACAGGGCTCCAGTCTGCTTACAGTATGCCTGACACACACCCCCATGATGTCAGCTAACTCCTAGGCTTGCACCAAGCTATTCCTGCTCTTACACTGCTGGGTGCTGACTAGCATGCAGGTTAAATCTGGGATTCATTATCATTCCCCTCATTTGCATAGGATTGCCTGCTGATGCATAGTTACATGTCCCACACTGAGCCTCCCCCCTTAGCAACCACTATTCACTAGCCATGTTGTCTTCTGCCTACCATTGAGTATAATGGCAAAATAGTGATTTTGGTCAGAGTGCTTATTTTAGTTTTTTTTTCCTTATTTACCGCCCGATCCCATTTGCGCACCACTGCCCTACGCTTAAACAGTCAAGATTGGCTACAAAAAAAATAAAAGTTGATTATTTTCTTTTTGCAACTGTTTTCCATGCCAATGGCCTTATAGTTGGCCATTGGCATGCTTTCTACATAATACCCACCCTTTATTTGGAGCTGTCATGGCTCCATTTTGTAGTTTGCAGAAATGTACTCCGTTACTGGTGGAGTACATTTCTGCTGATTACACTAGTCCTGCACGACCAGTTTCCAGCTTCCTGGATCGCAAATTCACCTCATTTGCATGGATTTCTCCTGCACTAGTCCTGCACAGACTCAGCCCCTGTATGCAAATTACCCCATGTTCATACAGGTTATTCCTGGATCGCACGGCAGACATATTGCCTGCTGGAGCTCCTGCACTAGTCTTGCATGCTGTGCAGGGCTTAATGAATCTTGGGGAGTGTCATAAATCAGTTAATCATTCTTTAATTATTATACTTCAGAAGACCGGTAGAAAATGTTGCACTGCTGTGTTATTTCAAGTATTGTAACTCTAAGGGTATAGGAGACTTTTTCAGCATAGTAAGCTTATGTCAGACAAATCTGTTGTACAAAGAGAAGAGAATTCCCTCTCCTATATACTGAATAATGAATTGCCACTTACCTTTGGCAAGTTCTGCATAGAGTTTGAGGTACTGCCAGAAAAAAAAAGTACAGGACATATTCTGCTGGGCTAGTTGATCAAACACACATAATGAAATCACTTTTAAACCTAGGAGAGCATTAATGAAACATGGTTAGCATTAAGTCCTGATGTAATTAGTTAAAAACTGAAGTACTGGGAAAGCAGCACTCATATATCACCAGTCTCAACTGTGCTGCCTTGACTTTATGCTTTGGGAACACCAAAAATGAGTCCTGGATCCAGTTCCTTAATAATCACATTATCTTGCAAACTCAGTGATCATGAAACAAGCTGAAAGACTATTTAAGCAACACATTTACCATTGCTTACAGCGGAGGACAATGCTGCTCAAATTCAAAATTCATAATTAGTCTCTAAAAAGGCCTACATGAAACATTTGATAAGAGCCACTAAATGAGATACATATCATTCAAAGCAATAACCACAGAAAATTAAACAGGTACCTGCTGTTTTACAGTCAACTTTAAATGAACATTTCGGATATTACGGTTAAAGTAAAAAATCTGAAATGAATTCAAAAGTAATACAAGATACAGAAAAATACATAGATGCTGACAAATTAGGCGAGTGCACATATATCTGAATGGCAGTGCTATTTGTTGAGTGTCGTACAGAATAAATAGTCACTGACTATTTCTCATAAAGTTTTTTGTTAAATTACTTCTGCTGACTACAGAAATAAAATTAGTGTTTATACATTATACAGTACATTTGAATGAAAAAGAATTTATATTATATGTTTCAACAAGACAGTATTCATCTTTTCCACTTAACCAACCATAATAAATTAACTTATGGCAAGTCTGGAAGTCAGCACAATATATCTATCATTGTCAAAGCCATGCATTTGTTAAAGGAAGACACACTGTGTGGAATAAGCAAAACATTAGTAAAGGAAACTCTATGTGGTAAATGCAGTTTCAGCTCCTGTAATATTTGAAGGCACACTAATTTTATAAGCACATAATGATTTTAATGTGACATTTTACTACGTGTTACATTTTCAGTTAAAAAAGAAGTACAACCTAATAGTCATAATGTTGCATTGCAATTTAAATTCTGCAGTGAACCTACAAGCAAGTCACAAGGCTATTTATTGCATCTCTTGGTCATTGTTATCATAAGAGCTAAAATAAAGGATGGTATTACAAAAAACAAAAACAACTCATTAAGCATTAAGAAGTACCAAAATGCCAAAGTCAGGGCTGCACATTTTAACTCAGCAGCTGTCAATAGGCTGAGGGAGTGATTCAACTATACACAGCTATGTGTCCAAGGAGAAAGTGCCAGGCAGTATTCCCAATGTTTATATCTATCTATATAAATATTTGATGCATATTTGCATGTGCATCAAAGTGTCCTATAGCTGTGACATGGCCACCAGAGTCATATAATTTGCAAACAGGGAAGAAATGAGGAGATAGTTAAGGCAGAAATGGGGACAATCAAGGACAGAAGCACAAAGAAGGAGGTGGCAGGAATGGAAATTAAGTGTGGAAAAGATAAAAATAACTATGCTACAAAAAGATGATGGGGGTTGGCACATACAGATGAAGAAGACAGAAATTGGTAAGGAATGCCTTACTGAACAGGCCATTAGAGGAACCCACTGAAATGTTAGTCACTTGGTTGTCAAATTGACATGGCTGGCCAGCTGTGTAACACAGTGAGCAACACAAGGACATACTTATCTCCAGCATGTCAAAGTGAACATCCAGTTGCCAATCAAACTCAGTTCTCACCATTCACTATACTAACACTGGATGGCCCAGAAGACTCCTCTTCACCACTCTCAGAAAAGTAGCACTCACTATCTCTCCTAAGTTGTGGGCACAGAAGCTACCATCAAGCCTTCCAAGTCTGCCTGGAGTCTGATTGCCTTGAATCTGTCACTAATTCTGATGTCCCTCATTATCTTCTGAAACTTTTCCCTCAACACAATTCCCTCACCATTTCTAGTTCATCCTCCTCCTGAATAATAGACCCTGGATTCCAAGCCAAGTGGCTTTGCTGCCCTGCCCTTCCATCATGTCTCCTGGATACACAGGATGTCCTGCTTCCTCCTTACCATCATGTCTTCCACTTCCAGGCTCCATCCTGTCAGAGAACCTATATTGAGTATAACATACTTGTAATCAACACTCATCGATGTGAGCACTACTGTGCAACCATCTAGCCTTTCCCCAGTTGGACTAATTGCCAGTATACCAGACATTTTCCCTTCCTCTGTGATGGTGGAACCTATCAGTTGGTCTGTATAAACAGAAAAAGTGCAAAGGCACAATCCCCATCACTGGGGGTGCAGGAAGATGTACCCTCTTGCAAAACCACTTATCTGGCCTGTGACTTTTTAAGTAAGCCTAACTGCTTTGCCATGGATGGCTTGCATCTATTCCACCAAGGCTTTCTTATATTGGCTAAAACCTTGTCCTTCCCTATAGTGCCTTTTTAAGTAATGCAGTCTTCAAAACTTCCAACTTAACAAAACAAAATGAGAATAACAAAATTAGGAGCCTCAAGAAAAAAAAAACTTTACTCTCTGCAGGCACTGCCTATCATAGAATGCATTGATATATGCATCACCTTGGAGACATCATTCAAGATCATTAAAAGCCTTGCATCAGTGCAGGGTTTCAACACCTGCCACACATTCAGGCCCACTACTCTAAATGAAGGCATTGAAGGCAGCAATGTCTCTGTATTCATAAAATAGAATTTCACCTTCAGGCTTGTTGGATAGGATAATGAAGTAGAACTTCTCTTCGTCCAACATACCATCAAGAAAACACTTTAGCACATCATATTTAACTACAGGACTCCCATTATACCCTTTTTATGTCCTACTTGGCCCATACCTCCTATATGACTTATATGTATGTCACTATACAATAGGCCTAGCAGCATTCTCCTAGGGAAACTTCGACTACCCCTCCATCAAATGGGAGGCTTACACATCCCCTATCATGTATGGGCAGAGATTTCTGGACTTCATGAATACAAACTCTTTTGACAAGTCAGTCTGCACTCCAAGTGAGGGGACAAAATCTTGGACTAGGTCTTCACCAGTATGGAAAAGCTCTGTTTCCCCACCAGTTGTAAATTCCTCCCTAGTTAAATCAGGCCATAAATCATTAACATTAATCATAAGACTGAAGTAGGAAGTATATTTAAATACATCAGTGTTCAGTGATTATTTGAAGTCTAATCTACTATTGCTGAGTAATGACATAGTAAATTCAACATCGCCCTCCAACCTAATGACCCTCTCTGTGTCTGCAGAATCCTTTACTCACAAATTCTCTGCATATTTGTATATCTGCATAGATGGATATGTACCCCTATGAAGTGGATACATGGTCAAATATAAAAATACCCCCTATGGTGTAACTCAAATATAAATACCCCCCCCAAGAAAATCCCTCAATGCACAGGATAATAAATGTAATTCTCAAGATATCAAAATCACTATTGTTAAAAAGCTAGATGTGAGGTAAAAATAGCCACCCATGCAAAACACAACCGCACATCCTTCTTTAGCTATGTTAGGAACATCAGAAGCAACAGTGAGTACTGCACAGAGCTAATAATAAATTACTTGAATCCTCAGACTATGAGGAGATAGCCAATATACTAGCAAATACATTTTGCTCTAAATTCTCCCCCTTCCCTCTCTACATTTCTAAATCACATACTCACTTCTATACCCCCTCAAATCTCCCAATAACAAGTCATCAAGGCACATTCCAAGATGAACACTGCTTCTATGGGCCAGATAACAGACCAGACTACCTACTGACCAGCCTGAAACAGGGCCTGTCAACTCCATTGTGTGGTTATTCAATATCAGCCTCCAAGCAGGCTTTGTGCCAGATGAATGAAGACAGCAGCAGTTATTTCCCCAGAAAAAGGTGGGGTGTCAATGGGCCCTGGTAATTATAGAATCATAAGCCTAACCAACTTCAGCAATGTGTCTTTCGAGAGGATCATTATGGAATTAATAAATAATGATTTAGGTAAACTACAAATTCTTGGCCAAGTTCTGTCAAGGGTAGATTTTGCCTGTTTAACTTTGTCAACTTCTTTTAAATGACTGTATCAAAGATGAATGTCCTTCTTGCTGAGATGCTGACAGTACTGGACTTTAAAAATGCGGAGGGGGTTTGTGTTGACAAGTATGCCATTTTGGGGAGAGAAAAAGAACATAACTCAGAATCAGACAGACCCGCACAAAACAGTGGAGTGGGCTGGGACTGTTGTGTGGGTGTAGGGACAACTCAAGAAATTACAGGTGTTTCTTTTTTTTGTAAATATGGATAGCAAGATCATGGCAGAAGTTTAAGAAGGAAAACAAGAAAATGATTGTTTCCTATGATTTAGGGTCTATATTATATGTTTGAAGTTTGAAAACTTTGAACGTTAAATAATCAAATTTAAATGTTCTAAGTTTCAAACATTGAACATATAATAAAAAAAACAAAAAAAAAAAAACAAACGGAACTTACCCGACTAGTGTAGGCAGGGGAGCAAGCCCCTCTGCACCCCCCGCACTCCCCACTCTTTAAATATACTAACTCCGAGACCGCACTATAGTGTGGTAAAGGGAAGATTTCCCTTACTGCACTGTAGTGTGGTCTCGGAGTTGGTATATTTAAAGAGTGTGGGGTGTGGGGGTGCAGGGGGGCTTGCCCCCCCTGCCTACAGCCATTAGTTTTGTTTGTTTTTGTTTTTTTTTTTTTTACATATATTCGAAGTTTTATAACTTCAAACATTTATTTATTTATTTATGTATTTATTTATTTATTTATTTTTACTTATTGCATTTGTTTACCAGGATAAGTCCACTGGGCCTAAAAGAGCCCATTTTCAGTGGAGGCCAGGGGAGAAAAGCTCCAACGAGATACAGAAAAAATATAAAAATTATTTAGTACAGAAGCAGAAACAGTGTTACATATAGTAAATATAGTAACATATACATAATATATACATAAAAGCAGGAATCTAGTTTGTATGATTACAGCAATATATACAGAAAATATACATTAAAGCAGAATTCAATGAATTCAATCAGATTGGTATAAACAGAGATCAGTATTATTGTACCAGAATCAACAAGTGAAGATAAAAATAAATATGGAGAAAATATCATCAGTCACAAGTAGCAAAAGACATAGGAGTTTAGTAATCATATAAGGAGAGTGAAGAGGTTAGGTTATAGAGCAGGAACATAGCCAGGAAGAGTTGAGATGATTTTTCAGCATTTGTTTGACGGTGGTGGTGCTGCCTGTGTTTCTTATAGAAGGCGGAAGTGAGTTCCATAGTTTGACGATGGTGAAGGCATAGAGGAGTTGACCAGCAGGTAAGGTGGGCTTATCTACTTTTAGAAGTAGATGAGTTTCAGATCTTAGATGCCTGCTGGAATGGTATTTGGCAAGTAGAGTTGAGAGAGCAATGGTGGGATGAGAATGTGGCCTTGGTGACAAATTTTGCTATTCTGTTGTGACACATAGCAAGTTTGTATTTTATAGAATTTTGGATATTAGTGAGGAGAGGGGCACCATAAAGGAGGGAGGGTAATAAAAAGGTAATTGCAAGGTTTGTCTAGCAGAGAGGCTAAGAAAGTGTTGGTGCCTGTAGAGCATACCAAGCTTTTGGTGTGTTTTTTTGATGTTACTGTTTATGTGTAGGTCAAAGTTAAGGTTTTCATCTATAATAATGCCTAGTAATTTAGTGTGTGGGACAACTTATATAGTGGTATTGTCTTGGGCTTGTATAGTGAAGAGTTTTTTATCAAATGGAGTGGTTTTCCTAGGAGTAAAAATTACTAGTTTAGTTTTTTGGATTTAGGGCAAGATGATTGTTAAGCTTCAAAGATTCAGTAGATGTGAGGGCATTCTGGGTAATTTGCTGGAGTTCAGAGCTGGAATTTGCAGTGCATATTATTGTAGAGTCATCAGCATACTGGATTACTGAGCATTGTGGGAGAGTGGTGTGAAAGTTGTTAATAAAGAAGCTAAATAAGAGAGGACCAAGTATGGAGCCTTGGGGTACCCCTGTGGATGTACTGAGGAAGGAAGAGTAAGACTGTTTCCATTTGGTGGATTGCTGCCTATTGGAGAGATAGCTGTTGTACCATTTTAGGGTAGGTGGAGAAATGTGGAGGGTGGATAGTTTAGAGAGCAGGATAGTGTGGGAAATGGTATCAAAAGATTTGGAGAGGTCAAGGAAAAGTGAAGCAATTATTTTACCAGAATCCCGTGCCCGGTTAATTGTATCAAGGAAGGATAGGTGGGCGGTAGTGGTGCTGTGTCCTTGTCTGAAACCATGCTGAGTGGGTGATAAAATTTGATTTTCATGCAGGTGGTTGAGGAATTGGACATGGATGCATTTTTCCAGTATTTTAGAGAGGGGTGAGAGAATTGCTATGGGTCGAAAGTTTGTGGTGCCTGTGTTGGTGCCACCTTTGTGTAAGGGAAGAATGAATGCTTTTTTCCAGATGTCTGGGACAAGGGATTCTTTAATTGATCTGTTAATGAGTATGCTGATGGGATAAGCTATAGAGTTTGCTGCTAGCTGCAGGAAGTGTGGGGGTAGATTGTCAGGGGCCAGAGTACAGGGTTTTAGCTTATGTAAAAGTTTTTTTATTGTGCTGGTGGGTATGGGGGAGAATTTTAGATTAGGGTTAAGGGTAGACTTGTTTTCTGGGATGATTTTGTCATCAGCTGTCTTGGTGGTGGTGCTGTTAACTGTAGGAAAGGTGGTGGTTAGGTTAGCTATGGTGTCAATGAAGTAGGAATTGAAGAGGGTAACAAGTTCAGTGGGAGTTTTTTGTGGGTCAGGGGATGGATTGCTTTGAGAGCCTGGGTGTAATAGATGGCTGATGGAAGACCAGAATTTTTGGGGATTATTTTTATGTTGGCTTTGTAGGTGGAAGTAGTGGTCTTTTTTATCAGTGGTTATTAGACATTTTGCCTGGTTACGGAGTTGCTTGTAATGTAGTAGAGTTGAGGGGTCTTTGTTTTTCTGCCATGATTTCCAGATTTTATCCCTTGTGGACAGTACTTCTTTGGTGGATTTTGAGAGCCATCATGCATGGTTATGTTTTAATCGTTTTTGGCGGGTGGGTGCTTGCCTATTTAGGATGTCTAGAAATGTTGAGTTAAAGAATTCAACAGCCTCATTAAGTGGTAGGGATTTGAGAGGTTTCCAGTTTACTTTAGCTAAGGTTTCATTAAATATGGATGATTGGAACTTAGTAAAATTTCTGGTAGATTTGTATTGGTGTTGGCCTGTGGTTGGAGTAGTTTTCCGTATGATATATGCTGGGTGGTGGTCACTAATGGTATTAGGTAGTATGCCTGCACTGATGACATTGAAAGGATGGGATACTAATATCCAGTCTACTGTGGAGCCCCAGTTGTAATTTTTGTGAGGTCTAGTGATGTCTTCAATTAGTTGGGAGAAGTTGTAAAGATTTATGTTTTTTGAGGGGTTGTTGTGGCCTATATCTAGCCAGTCGATATTTACATCACCTAGAATGATGCTTTCATTATCTATATTTAAATTTTATATTTTAATGTTCGAAGTTATAAAGCTTCGAACATATGATATAGACCCTATGTTTTAGAGACAATGCAGAGGACTTTGCAAAAGTTAACTTTCATGCCCTGAACTGTATATGAAACAGTGACTCTAGACACCAGATGTAGTATGTATACATTTG
This sequence comes from Protopterus annectens, assembly GCF_019279795.1. Lineage (NCBI taxonomy): Eukaryota > Metazoa > Chordata > Ceratodontiformes > Protopteridae > Protopterus > Protopterus annectens. The sequence goes on along the minus strand of NC_056744.1, from coordinate 679,828,562 downwards.
TGTTTATTTTCCATCCACACATACATATTGCAGAGAAACTTGTCTTGTTGGATCAGCAATGGCTACTAGCATCAATACTGTCCAAAGTGTAATGGGTGTAAACCATTTTAAGCTTGACTTTACATAGCAACATAGGAGCAATACTAGCCAATAAATCATGAGAACTACTAGATGTCTTGCCATAGAAGTCTTTAAGCAGACTCACTTAAAATTCTTGACACCATTTTCAAGCATTAAATAGTACTTATCTGTCATACCAAGCAGAGCTGTACATGATAACCTAGGAGTACATTTATTTCTACCCTCCCAAAGATGAAGACTAGCCTTAAAAGAGCCAAGGCAATACTTTATTCCACCTGTACTGGTAAATTATTGTATGGGCTAATAAAATGTTGAGTTAGAAAGCTATCCCTCCAGTGAGTCTAGTTTAATTGTTGGTGTAGATTTAGGTCCCTAGCAAGGGTGTTTGCACAGCCACTGGTTTTATGAAGAAATAGGAGGTTCATCATTTCATTGGTGTGTACTAAGCTAATGACCCATAGTACTTTTATAAGCTTAGCCATGCGACCCAAATGAGACCAACAAATTTAATTTACATAGGGAGTGATTTAGTGAATGCCAATGTCCATCAGATACATAAGCACAAGACTGGGGTGAATCCCTGTTTACCCATCTATTTGTCCAAGTTGTACTTAAGTGGGGATAGGTAGGAATTCTGCTTCAAATGAGTGGTGAGCCTGTTTCAAAGACTAGTAATTATCTTAGAAACATATCTGTATCTCCAACATGTCCCATTTATGTCACAAACACAATTGAGGTCTTTTCCTCTAGTAGTCTTGGTGCTGTTTGTTTTATGCATGTGCAAAAGCTTCATCAAAACAGGTTCCAGGGATGCCGTGTATGCCAGACAAAGACCACCTCTCCGAAGTCTATGTGATAATGAGTAGAGTCAGGCCTTTGAGGTGACCAGCATAAGGCATTGTGTTTACTATCTGTATTCTTTTTGTAAGGAACCTTTGTGGAAGTTCCAGTTTCTGCATGTGTGTGGTCAGGTGCATAATGAGCAGGGCATTATACTGTATGATATGTATGATGAGGCCACGTGCAGTGGCACGATGACTTCTCTGGACCTAGATGCCATGCCCTTACTTATAAGCTGAGCAACATAGAAGGATTCTCTTACTACTTTTGACAAGTGATGATCAAAGACTAGGTTACTTTCAACATGAGTGCCTAGATCCTTGACTGGTGAATCAACATTTAAGGATGTTTTATTGATGATGTAGTACCTTCCTGAAGGGTGTTCTCATATTGAGGGATTCAAAGACTGCTCCCAGTTTGCAATCATCTGTGAACCAGGTCAGCCAGAGGCCTTTGACATTGGCTTTGACCTCAGAGAAGTAGATGCCAAAGAGGAAGGGGCCCAGCACAGAGCTCTGAGGGACTCCACTGGTGCCCTCACTGATCCTAACCTCTTGGGTCCCATCTCTCAGCCAGCTATCTGTTCGGTGCATTATAATAGTTTATGTATAATTCCATAAGTGTGGTGACAATGCCCAAGTGGGGTATTGTATCAAATGCTTTACTCATATCTATGTAGGCAGTATGCACTTTCACCTCATCCATTGCCTTAGTTACCTATTCAAAGAAGTCCACCAGGTTTGGTAAGCATTACATTCCTTTGACAAAGCTAAACTGGGATAGTTCCAGTGTCTGGAGGTCTCAAATGTCCTTGTTGATAATTTCCATGATAATTCTTTCCTTGGTTTTGCAAATTAGATGAGTCAAACAAATTGGTCTGTAGATTCCAGGATCTGTTGAAGATCCTCCTTTATCAAGGGGGATGACTGTCACAGTCCTCCACACTTGTGGTACAAAGCTCATTTTAAGCCTATAGTTAAATAGTAAATACAAGGATCCTGAAAAGTCATATTTTAGACTGTTCAGAAGGCATTCTGGGATTTTATTGGGGGTCTATTAAGGGTGTGTTCTTGGCTTTAGCAAATATAACCAGTACATGCTCCCTGTTGTTAAATCAATCATCTTTTGCTCATATTGCGGCATCATCCTCAGTGATGGTAATATGTTACTCAATGCCAGGCTCATACCAGCCTGAGACGCATAATCTTTGATTTCCATAATGTCTCTACTCACATAGTACAAGGAGGTGCATGTATCCCAGGCCATTTATACCTACATGGACTCTGATGGAATCTTACTGATAACTGTCACCTCAGACAAGCTGGTAGATATGTTATGAAGTATAATGACAGTCATCCTAATCTATCTGGATATATGAGGGATTTGAGGCCCTTAATTTTCTTGGTTTGAAATCATTGGGGCCTTTCAATTTGAGTGATATGCTTGGATTTCTACATATCAAATGGGCCATTGTATTCAGTAATAGATCTGACAAAGGAAGACTGCAGCAGTGATAGCTTCTTTTGGTGAAATCAAATATTCTGATAAATTCACTGTTTTGAAACTCTCACCCAGTTAAAAAGTTGTCTGCTGTGTGACTTAACTATTTCATCTCTAATTATGGAGCTTCCATTACCAGTACTACTTGGGTTGATTTGCACCTTGGTCATCTGTATCACTACTGATGTCATGTCTTTCTTATTTGTACCATCAGTGAGAGCAGATATGGTAGCTGTGGTGAGCAGTCTCAGAGCATGCATCAGAAAGCTGAAATTAACCTTAAAAGCCAATGAAGCTAAAATTGACACTTTAGAGACTTACGGTAGCTGTAGAAAACCTAGCATTTTAACACCCTGTTATAATTAAAGCTTGCTGCATTCAAATTATTCTGTGAGAAGAAAATCATAAAAAATTTAATGGCTCAGAAAGAAATGACTGTTATGGAAAGACTCTTAAAAATCCTGTTCAAACTCATTAATCAAAATTGTTAAGGCAGGCAAAGGAGGTACTTGTGTTATTTTAGACCAAGATTTCCTTGACTGAAATGTACCTGAATTTTTAAATAATATGTATGAATATTTATAAGTGAAATCGTGTGATATTCTTAAAACCTACTGATAGGGATAGTATTTGCAATGATTTTAATTAATTTTAAGGTACTCTGCTTAAATATTTTCTTGCATCAATGAATGACTACTACAGAGGCTCATTGACATTATTATAGATAATTTTTTACAGTGGTCAATCCAAGAATTAGTTTTGTCTTTGATCAGCTCAAAATTCAAAAATATTTTTTTGAATCCTCTTCAGACTGATAGTGGTGAGTCAGGGCTGGAAGACTGAGACAATGGCCATTTACATTGAAATGAAAATGAATTCAGTGGCCCAACTCTCTACCACAATACAAAAGCGTCCTTTGCTTTTATCAAAATAATCAACGTGTGGAAGTTCAAGAAATAGAAATAGTGGTTGAGACTGATATCAAGTCTCTGAACTCAGTTAAATCCAAATATTTGGGTTTAGAAATTATTGCAGTCATGTTATACAAAAAAAAATGTTTTTCACTTCACAGAGTGTGGTCAAATTTGTAAGTACTTTATGTTTTTTATCATGCAACTCATGTAACATTTGAAGACTTTTTTTTGAGCAGGAAAGAGAAGTAGCCATGGAAACAGCAATGGCTCCTCTTCCCAGTTATGCTAATATTTTGTGGTTGCAAGTGAAAATTAACATAGTTTTAACACTGAGCAGATGAGGCTGTAAGAACTGTATTACATGTTAGTTGTAATATTTTTTATTATAGGAAAATCTAAAATAAGCATTTCAGAATCCTGTTTCTTACATGAATAGTGTGAATGATTAAGTTCATCCTTGTTTATAATTTTAAAAGGATTTTTTTAGATATAGAATTAACTAAGAGTGGCAATGTTCTAAGTATGAGCATCTGCAACAAACAAGCTTGTAGTAATAGCTCTCTCTTATTCTAAGATGCATCCGCCATGCTTTAAAACAGTACAGACAGGGAATCATTTATTAGATTAAGTCATCTTCCATAAAATGACTTAAAGTATATGAAGAGGAAGATCATTTCTGAAGAACATATGTCAGCAAAGGGGATATCTTATTAAAATTACTGATTTAAAGCCAAATGAAGTCTGCAAGGAGAAAAGACAAGTATAAGCACTGTGTGTTACCACTGTTGGGTGCATTAAAGTCAGAGTTGCCAAAAAAGATCATTGGTAACAAAATGAATTCTTTCTTTGCAACTTTACACATGCATACTATATAAGAAATAATTAGAATGAGCGGTACAATTTTTAAGCGGATTCCCATTTATTAGCAATGCAATTGATCTTTAAGAATGAAAATATCCCCAAAAACCTATTAGAAAAAGAAAAAGAATAAATTATAGATAAGAGAGGCCAGGCAATGTGTGGACACTGTAACATGTGTGATTGTATTGAAGTAGACACTGAAAGTGTAATGATCAGGCATAAAACCTGTTTGCTACCATAAAGCTTTTCCTGTAAAGGTATGATTGTGATATATATTGTCAGGTGTACATATAATTCTTTTCATGTAGGTGGGACTTTAAGACAACTACAATGATCTGTATATGAACACACTCATGTCATAAATTTTAAGAATGAAAAGTATCTGTTGAATGGCAATTTTGTCTAAAGACAACTCACCTAATCAAAATGGTTGAAAGTTAGTTTCACTGAACCACAATTTATTCTAACTCAAACTAACTGAAACACAATACAATCAAAAACACAAAATAAAAACTTTTCAAAAAGTGTTTTTGCAACATTTCCTTACTTAAATATGCTAACTCCTCAGTCATACAACTGTGTAGATAAGTGTACATATCATGCACAGGAAATTGTTGCCAGTGCACATACATAAACCACATCAACAATGATTACAATATGTATAGGTAACCATAAACACTTGCTATAGCTTCTTCATACACTTCTATATTTTGAGTTTTGAATTACAGAACTATATGCAGCTATGCCATATGCAATAAAATTCACTTTTGGCATTCAACTAAATAGACTTCAACAGCCTTTGCATAACAGTTGACTTTAGACAAATCTATCATTCAACCAAATGATAGGTATCAGTTTAAACTTACTAAAGCATGCTTGAGTGCTTCTTTCAAATTTATTGTAGATGAACAAAGAAATTCTGTACATGGAAATCACTTATAAAGGACATGGATTGGAAGGGATATTGTTGACAAATTAGACTTGATGCCTGTACTCCCCCTCCCCCCATGTTGAATGAAATAGAAAAATTCAAATTCACAACATTATGCTATTAAATGTGATATCATGGGTTCACTCACAGGTAAGTATTAGGCTAGTTGCCCTTGTCGGCCATTTTAAGCCTAGTCAAATTCCCTTTCTGTGCTCAAAATAACCCATCTCATTTGATTATAGACTGGCTTACCAATCCCATGATCAATAATTTTATATTATCCCTACTGAGAATAAATAGGATCATACCATAGATAATTTGAGGGGACTCAAGCATGGAATACAGCATTTAGGAGCTGAATCTGCCCATTAATAACACAGGGGGCACTCCTGGGGTATATTTTCTGTTTCCCATCCATAGATCTAAGTTACATGGACAGGGATAAACTTTGTTTTATGTAGATGGGGAGTCAGTTTCACATCAGTGGTATAATCTGTGAAATATACCTATCCCCCAAACCATTTTGATGATGTTGCAAAAGAGGTTTATCTCCTTAGACCTGATTATTTCTGATGCCATTTAACTTGCTGATGTGCAATAAATCTATCAGTAATGGGTCAGAGGATGTCTTGTATGCCAGACATAGGTCAGCTCTTAGCAATCTGTAGGAAACCAAGTATAATGATAGGGCTTTGAGTCAGTCCATGTAGGACTTGTTATTTAGGCCTTGTATCCTTTTTGTAAGTTATCTCTGTGGGTGTTCCAGTTGCTGTGCATGTGCCTAGACAGATACATGCCAAAGAAGGCATTATATTCAATAACTGGCCCAATGAGGGCTGAGTAAAGGGGGGCAATGACATCCCTAGATCTAGACACAATGCCTTTGTTTATAAGCTGTGCAATGTAGTATAATAATAATCATATTCATGCAATGTGTCATTTGGCAAGTGTATACATTAGAATAACTAATCTCTACATAACTTGTTATGTGCGTATCCTTCCTTGGTCTGTATATTGCCTCCTGTTCATACTTCTCTACATTAAATCTCATCCTCAAAACTTTCATAAATGCTTTGTACAGAGACTTTCTGAATATGATTTGAAAGATTTTGTGGTTTATTTCTATCAAAACTTTCTTGCTATAGATGTATTCAAGGAATTGTCTTCATATCCATGCACAATTAGTAATACTTCCTTTTCATTCTGACTGTATCTCTTTTGTTTATCAGTAAATACTCTTGGTCCAGAGGCAAATGATCTGTTCTATTGTATGATCCTGTCTTCTATACCTTTTTGTCTGGATTCTACTTGCAATAAAAAATGACTTATTCTGGAGAGTATAGCTAGCTTTTTGAACATTTCAAAACTCTTTTCCTGTTTATAGTTCCATTCCTTGATTACACCTTGAACTTACAGCTATTCAAGAAACATATTATGTCAGACATATTATGTATACATTTTGCAGTATGCTGTATCATCCTAGGAGCCCCAAGAATGACTATTTGTGTTCTAGTTTTGGCATTTGTATAATAGCTTGTAGTTTTGTATTGATTTTTCATCAGCAATCTGGTGCTCTGATGTTAGTGTGACTCATGAATTTTAGACATGAAACTCTAATTGTACTTTTGCTCTTAGCTAACTTGAAATTATTGCATTAATCGATCCCAGACTAATGGATCATTATTTATGACTACAACACGTTCCATATCTTCAGTAACATTTAGCACATCACTGGTGCTGATGACATGTTAAACAGAAGTCTATGGAATCTGTATTTCCTTATATCATATTAAATGTACACAATCTGAATCTTTGATCCTCTCCCTCTGTCTGCCTAAAACCCTGTTTTGCATCAGCTATAAAAAGAAATACCATTTTTGTATAGCTAAAAATCACCTTTTCAACTGTAAGCTATTGGAGAATCAGTAATTTTATCACTCTATTTCTGATTTATGGATCAATACACATGCAAATATTGTTTTTTCACTACATTGACCATATTATTTACTCATTCTGTTGGCTCAAATTGATTCTTAATTATATAAAAGCATTTTATTCTAAGTTTTTTTTTTTGTTTATTTTATTTTATTTTATTGTATATGTATTTACAAGGAAAGTACAACTGGGCAAGGTATCATTTCAGAAGAGACCCAAGGAGAAAACTTCAGAAAATAGTCTATACCTTAGAAAGTATACTTGCATGTCAGCAGTTTTTGACCTAACTGTACCATTTTGTTGCCAGAATAGCTTTGCAGATGTACTCACAACTATCTTTAAAACAACCTACCACCAGATGATTAAATGTTCCTTGAAAAAAAATATTCCCTGCACCTATGTCTAATTTAAATTTGACTACTTATTAGTCTTCAGTACTTCTTTAAATCTATTTGTCCTATATTTCTGTCTCATTATCTACATTGTATTTTTCAGATCTCACTAGGGAATCATTTTTTCACTTCAGAAGTAAATAGTTCATTTTTATATTTCTGTTCAATGATGTAAATTATTTTGACCATATTTCTTTTTGATTTATACATCACAACAAATTTCACTTTTCTAGCTAAGATTCTGCAAAACTGGTTAAAGGCAAAAAAAACAAATCTTCTTTGTTCAATTATAACCATGTCTTATGCAAGCATAACTAAAATATGAGCATTTTGACCTCCATCTTGGAATATTTTCATATGCATTACTTTTGTGTAGCAATTTGCTTTCATTTCTCATTTTTGCCATATTATTTGAATTAGATTTAATTCTAAACAGCTTATTGTTAAGAGTTAATTCTTTTAACTATCCTTGTAGTGATTTATCTTGCCCCGTACATGTGCACAATGTTTGATAAGGTCATGTCTATTTATCTTAGTAGTCTTATCTTTGTTTTATCATTTTTATGCAAATTATTTTTCTGCTCCTATCAGGCAGTTATGCAGTTTCCCAGTTTGGCCTCTATTCTTTGACTAAAATTATAAGCATCTATATTATATAGAAGCAAATGCTATTGTAAAAGTCAAGGGAGGGACTCCAAAAGCATATGGTAGTATAAAGGAGATCCTCCGTCAAACAGCAATACCACTCTGATTCTGAAGTATACACTACCTGGGGAGGTGGGATATGATGCATGCATTTTTACACAATGGTGACATTGGTAGTGTATCCTTAAAACAGAGATAAATAATGAGCTTCTGAAGCATTCTGTGGTACTGAGTCTCAATGCCCATTCCTTGCATAGAAAGACTACTGCTGAAGCCTTTTCAGGCTCAACAAATCTACCTAAAATTGTCTGGTGCCAGAGCTCCATCTGTATGTCAGTACTCATACTGCAGGCATTGAGCTTGCCTGAAGTACTGCAGCTGATATATAATTGGAGCTCTACATCCTTGAGGCTGTTTGACACTGTAGCATCATCCCTATGACAGACATGAGAATGCTTGCATGACAGGTAACATGGTTGTCATGAATGCATTCCCACCATCCTAGTACCATGATAGGTATGCAGGGGATTATATTTATTGAGACAAATGTTAATATTTGGGAAAATTAAATATTTGAGTCATCTCCAATAAAAATCTTGGATGATTTGGAACTCAGCCACTCCCCCCCCCCCCCGACTCTCCTCCTGTAGCAGTATAGATCCAGCTATATGCGGGACTTGAGTATGGCCTCACACTATGTACTGCATGCAACATTATGTCCCACTTACAAATGGAGCTGTATGAAAACCACAACTGCTCACTGATTGCAATGAAGGCTTTGGTATTTAACAGTGAAAAAAATCACCAAAGTAAAGTTTTGAAGTACAGTAGGATTGTGAGCTGAGTTCACTTATTGAACTCAGGTGTAGGGGGCTCTACCAGTCCTCTCTAACATATGTCAGTTGAAGACATGAGGAACCCTTGTTTGTAGAATAGTGTGTGGAGCTGTGGAGTGCTGGTATGTGTGTGTGTGTGTGTGTGTGTGTGTGTGTGTGTGTGTGTGTGTGTGTGTGTGTGTGTGTGTGTGTGTGTGCGCACATCTGTGTGTGTGTGTGTGCACATTTGTTTGTGTTTGAGTGTGTGTGCATCTACATATATCCATAATGTACCAGGATACTCCATATTACAGCATATTTTTTAAAACTGCATTGTTAATGTTACAATTCACATGTATATCACGTGAAACATGTTTGCAACATTGCCCTTTAATTACTCCAACATCTTTACATCACAGCCTGAATTACTCACAAGTAACAGCATTAGAAGCACTAAGTATAAGAAGAAATAGCATTACATATAAGAAGAAGAAATACAGGTTATGTTAATTGAATGCTGTGGCCTTAAAATTTCACATTTCATAAAATTGTCATATTGCTCCAATACTCATGCATTAACATTTGCAATTTACTACTACTTTTATCACAAAAATGAAAAATAATCATTGGCCCTGCTACTAAGGCAGTTTCTTTTTGGGTTGACAATAATTCTTGAATGTTCCTCTTAGCACTGCTATTTTATCTTGTTCCTCTTAAATATTTTTTATGGCCTCTTACCTATCAGTGCCCCAGAATGTTGCACACTGAAACTTTTCAGCTAATAAGCTGAATTTCTGTATCCAAAGTGTCTAATTTTCAGGCTAATTTCTTTCAAGTGAAAGGATTCCTTGTGGTTGTAATTCAGACTTTTTTTCCATTGGGCATTGGACGTTTGTAGTTACAAATACAGAAACACTGTAAATAGATATTTTAACACTTTAGCAGATATATTTCTTCTTTTTTTTGAAGATGTTTCACCACCCTGACACAATGCTATCTTACGATGCTTAACAAAAGCATATAGATAATAGTAGATATTGTCTAACCTCCATGAAGTCTATATACCATCTCAGAACTCTTTAGACTAATTGTGTTCCACTTGACATGCAAATCAGTATACAAAATGCATTAACCTTAAAGTTACATAACTGGGTTTAATCAGTGCCAATGATTGTTTGAAGCTCTTTCTTAGTGTTTTCTTAAGGAAATACTACTAGGTGACTTTCCTCTACTTTGTGTTTTTGTGTTATTATAAAGGAGTACAGTAAAAGGGAGGATAATCACAATCACCATGATTTATTTATTTTAACAATCTGACTATGTTCCCAGCTCAAAGGTTCATAGGTTTAGAGATCTGTATTAGGCTAATGACCACTGAGGGCTTTTTAAGTAAAGCCATGCATCCCAGATCTCTGAGAAGTTGTGATACCCTTAATAATTGCTAGCAGGGGCTTGTGAGATGAACTATTTACAGGCTGCCTGTGTCCATTAGAGACACAGGTAACAAACCAAGGATAAATTTCTTGTTCCTGCTCAGTTGTCCAAGTTACGCTTGAAGTGGGTTAGAGAGGAACTCTGCTTCACATGAATAGGGAGCCTATTCCTGAGTATGGGTAGTCTCTGGGATACATACCTGTCTCTTTAGAAGGTCATGTTTTTATCACAGGCAAGGTTTAAGGCTTTAGAATGAGTAATTCTGGTGCTGTTTGTTTTTCAGATAAACAGGAAGCCCATTAGGGTGGTGTCTAACAATGACTTGTATGCCAGAAATAGATATACCTTCAACAGCCTGTAGGATACAGAATACAGGGAAAGGGCTTTGAGATGGTCTTCACAGGACATTTTACTTATATTCTGTACTCTTTTAGTGATAGTGAAAAACCTCCATGGATGTTCCAGTTGTTAGATATGCCTGGCTAGGTACATACCAGAGGAGTATTTTACTCAGTGATAGGCGAGATGAATGCTGAATACAGTGGGACAATGACCTCCTTGGACCTAGATGTTATATTTTTGTTTATAAATTGCACAACTTAGATTGATTTCCATATTACGGAACACGTGATGGTCGAAGGCTAGATTACTGTCTACATTTGCCCCCAATTTCCTGAGAATTGGGTCAACTACTAAGGGTGTGTTATCGACATGATCGTTAACAGGGGAAGATGACTTTCTAAAGAATACTACTATGAATTTCTTGGAATTTAATTTTATTCCATTGCTCTGAAAGAAGTTATTAGTCTTTGTCAGTCCTTCCTGGAGAACATTAGTGTAGGTGAGGGATTCTATGACTTCCTATAAATTGTAATTGTCTGCAGATTTGGTCAGCCAGAGGCCTTTCACATTGGCCTTGACTTTAGAGAGCGATTAAGTATCCCTTTTCTGCATTTTCTTGCTGCCTTTAGCTAATTCTGCCTAAAACGCCAATTTTTTTAGAGTTTCTGTGATTTAAAAAGATTGTTTCAGCTACATATTGTACATAGTTTACTGTCTGCACTTTAACAAAGTTGTTTTTGTGTTTAAATTACCTGTTTAATGGTTGTAGGCTACACAATCAAGTGTGATAGCCATTTCTGTACATGTAAAGTGTGTTTTTGATTGTATCTGTTTTATTTCCTTAAAAAAACAAACAAAAAAAAACTTGTTTTCCCAACTTTCTAAGCTAGTATCATCCAAATTTCAGGTTAGTGCTGAATTCAGGGCTGTGTTACAAGTTTCTGTGTTTGCCCATACCTTACTTGGATAGAAGGAAGTTTCTCTGTTAACCTGTAAAAAAGGGGAGCTTTGAGCATCCTATCTGTCCCTGGAGGAGTGGTTTCAGCCCAGAAATTAGTAGTTTATTGTCCATTTTGGGCTTATTTCTATCTCTTTCATTTCCCTGCTGTAAAAACTGCATTTGCCCGCTTTTGCACATCGGGCTGCGCCGGTTAACTAGGGTATAACTATTCCCGGCTCCACAAAGTCTACTCTTCAATTTTTCCCTTGGAACCAGACAAACTTTCAACTTAAGCACTCAAACCATTCACTTCTCAGCCTTGCACTTGCTCAAAACTCATAGCAAGCACTAACAAACCTTAGCACTAAACCCCCTATACTGTAGAGAAGAACAAGGCTCTCTATTCGACCTTACCAGCCAATCAGTAAAACAGTTCACTGTACCTATTCAGACATGTCCAAAGGGCAGTTTCAGGTGTACTCTCCGGTCCAACTGGTGAATCTGGGCATTTTGAGGCAATGTTACAACTGCCTCATGTACACAGACAACCCTCTCCTCCTACCAACAAACACTAATACATGCGAGGGATGCAATTATACAGCCAAACTGGAGGCTAAGCTCTCTCAACCCAAGACTGGACCAGACAGTCAAGAGGAGAAGGGAATTACTTGTATCACACCACCAGTCTCACATAGACCTATGAAATCAGCACTGGCAAAAAACACACATAAACACATGAAAACAAACTTGGAAGGTCTAAATAAAAATCTATAAAAGCAACAGAGACCTCCAAAACAGACATCCAAGCAACCTCCACCCCCCAACACAAATCACAAAACATATACTTCACAAAACCAGTGTGCCACGCAATTGCAGCCCTTAAGGCAAAATAACATACCCAACACACTAGTAATAGGTGACTCTATAGTCAGGCACACTGATGTCCCACTCACTAGGCTGAATGAGGAGAAGATTACTGTTAGCTGCCTGTCGGGTGCCAGGATCCGCCACATAACACCAGCACTCAGTCATTGTTCATGTTGGTATGAATTACCTGAGACGTACCTCCCTGGACTACATGAAAAGAGATATGGAAGAGCTCTTAGATCATGTAGTCCAGGCTGGTATGACCCTGACCCTGAGTAGTATCCTGCCTTCACCAAGAATGATACCATGGTATAAGGAAACAATTATCAATTTCAACAATTGGCTAAGCTTCTGGTGTCATTCAAAGGAGATCCAGTGTCTGTCAGCCTGGGATGACATGCTCGACAAGCCACACTGCTTCACTAGAGATGGCTTGGACCTGTCACCCTTAGGCTTTCAAATACTGCCAAGGGTCTTGCCATCCCCATAGTGCCTTTTTAGGCAAGGCTCAAAAGACAAACCCGCCTTCCTAAATAGCATATGTAACAAAAAACTGAGGGTAATACTACTCAATGCCAGAAGTCTAAACCTCAAAATGGAGAAAATCGATATATGTGCAGTAACAAAAACCTGGTTTAAGGGTCCAGAGAGCACCCCAGCACTACCAGGCTACAACTCATACCACACATTTTGGCCACAAAACCAGGACCGAAATACAAAAGGCGGGGGTTTACCCATATTCATCAAGGATACCCACACCTCCAGGTTAGTGGCTCAGCACGATGCTTCAGAGATCATCCACGTGCAACTAACAACGGGCAAAACTGCAATTTAAATAGCTGCTTGCTACAGATCACCCACCATGTCCCAGGACCCCCATTCTGCATTTCTGGAAACACTGGGAAACATAAAGGTCCTACCAAACACCCTGATATTGGGTGATTTCAATTACCCAAACATTAACTGGGAGAACTACACAAGTACTAACTCCCTTGCCCAACATTTCCCAGAATTTATAAACTCAAATGCCCTGGATCAACTGGTCAACACCCCCACCAGAGGTGACAACATATTGGACCTGGTCTTCACCAACATGGGCAACCGATGTTCCACATCAGAGGTCAACCCCTCACTGGTTAGATCTGACCATAAACAAATCAGTCTGGATATCCACATTTTGCCCCCGGCCGCGGTCAAAGAAACCACCATGAAAAACTTTTCAAAAGCAAACTTCACAATACTTAAGACCAAGGTGGAAAGTTTCAAAGCCCCCAAGCTAAAGGATAACGCTGCCCAAGCTGCAAAATCCTTTACTAATGCACTCTTTGGGCATGTACAAGAATGCATGGATAGTGCTATCCCAAGCAAAACCAAGACTTACTCCTCCAAGAAAAGGAAACCAGTCTGGTGGACCCCTGCCATAAACAAGCTATACAACAGAAGTTGGAAACTAGTACAGAAAAGAGTAAAATCCCAAGAAGGGAAGACATCCCTGATCAGTATCAGCAAGAAACTACGATCACTCATAAAATCATCCAAGGCTAGCTTTGTAAGAAAAATTGCCAAGGACTCCAAAGATAACCACAAGGTATTCTTTAGCTATTTCAAGAATCTAAGTGGCAATTCTCAGATCTGATTGGAGTTAGTGCAGAATGGCACAAAATACACTGAACCAACCGATATCGCCAACATCCTGGCAGACAGGTTCAGTGCAAACTTCACCCCCCCTCTCACCCCCAAAAGAGCCCAGAACCATACCAGAAGAATTAGAGTAAAAGCAAACCAACGCAAAACCAAAAGAAACGGACTTGTTCGACGAAAGTATGATGGCACAAAACCCACAAAACGAATGTCAGACTGAATAAGTGCTCAACAAAGGTTTAATATAACAAATCCACAAAGCGAAAATAAGGCAATATAAAATAAGCGCTTTCGTTTGGCTCCTGCCAAACTTTTTCAAAAGGTGCTTTGTTGAGCACTTATTCAGTCTGACATTCATTTTGTGGGTTTTGTGCCATCATACTTTCATCGAACAAGTCCGTTTCTTTTGGTTTTGCATACCAGAAGAATGTAGTGCCCCTGAAATCACAGACACTCAGGTTAAAACAGCCTTCTCCAAAGCCAAAAATACAGCATCAATGGGACCAGATGGTGTCCCAGGCTGCATTATACACAAGCTCAAAGCTGAACTAACCCCTCACCTAAACACACTGTTCAAACTCAGCCTCCCCACAGGCGAGTCTACAAAGAGTGGTGCACAGCAACGGTTATTCTGCTCCACACAGGTGGAGCCACAACAGACCCTGGGAACTATCACCATATAAGCCTGACTAGCTTGGTCTGCAAGGCTATGGAGTGCATCATCATGGATCTCATTAGAGACATTGGGAACCTCCAAACACTGGACCCTACCCAGTTCGGCTTTGTTAAGGGCAGATCATGCCTCCTAAACCTGGTGGACTTCTTTGAGACAGTTACCAAGGCTATAGACAAGGGAAAGGTATTCCACACAGCCTACCTAGACCTTGCAAAGGCCTTCGACACCATTCCCCATTCTGGTATTATAGACAAGCTCACCAGCCTGAACATAAACCCCTACATCACAAGATGGGCTGCCAGCTGACTCATGGACAGAACCCACATGGTAAGAGTTGCAGGAGCTAGGTTTGACTCTAAAGCGGTTACAAGTGACTTTCCCCAGGGCTCAGTCCTAGGACTCCTCCTGTTCAGCATATACTTCTCAGAGGTACAGGCAAGCACAGGAGGACTATGGCTGACCAAGTTCGCAGACGACTGCAAACTAGGGGCTATAATTGACTCTCCACTGACACAGACATCCTCCAAAAGGGTCTTACTGAGACAGATATCTGGTGTCAAAACCATGGCCTCAAGCGAAATGCCAAAAAGTGCATAGTCATCCCCTTTGGAAAAAGCAAAGTACCCACAAACTATGACATAGGTGGTAGCCCCCTAAATACGGAAGGCATAATAAGGGATCTGGGGACCCAAGTAGATAGTAATCTCTCCTTTGATAATCACATTGCCAAAGTGGTTAGAAAATCCTTCTATGTGGCCCACCTAATCACGAAAGGGTTGGCATCCAGATCAAAAGAGGTCATTGTGCCCCTCTACTCATCACTCATCAGACCCATCGTAGAGTACAATGCCCTATTTGGGATGTACCTTACAAGATACATGCAACAGCTGGAAAGACCACAGAAGTACCTCACCAAGAGGATTACTGGCCTCAAACAGATGCTCTATGCAGCTCGACTGAAGAAACTCCAGCTGTACTCGGTTGCATACCGCCTACTCAGAAGTGATCTCTGCCTGACATACAAGGCCATGTCCAACCCAGAATTGATGGACATGCTCCACCTAAAGAAAACCATATCCCCTCGAGCCACATGCTCTAGGGATCTAAACCTCACCACAACAATAAATAGGACGTGCCGGAGGGATAGATTCCTGTCCCAGATATTTCCCATGTTCTGGAACAAGATTCCAATCTACATTAGGCAGAGCTCCTTGCTAACACTCTGCAAGCGAAACGTTGACGAGTGGATGGGAAACAGAAAATTTACCCCGGGGATCACTTTAATGGCTCTGCTGGACAGAGGCACAGGGAATTAATCTCTGAGGGCAGCAAAAGCCAACACATTCTGGCTAGGCTTATAATTGCCTTCGGGCAGATAGCCTAGTACCTACCTATGAACCTATGAACTTATGAGAAGTAGATGCCAAAAATGAACAGCCCAAGGACTAATCCCTGAGGAACTCCACTTGTCACTGGACTCTTTGTAGAGGTGAACTCCTCAATTATAACTTCATGGGTTTTGTCTGTGAGCCAGCTGACAATGCATCAGGTAACATAAGCATTTATACCTAACCAACTGAGTTTGTCAACAATGCCTGACTTAGGTATTGTGTCAAATGCACTAATCAGGTTAAGGTAGGCAGTTTGAACTTTTTTACTCTCATTCATTACTTTGGTGACCTTCTCAAAGAAATCCACCAGGTTGAGTAGGTATGCCCATGATAAAACCAAACTGGGGTGGATGCAGTGTCTTAAGGTTTCCTATGCCATTTTCAATTATTTCTATGAAAATTCTTTCCATGGCTTTGCATATGAGACTAGTAAGACTTATAGGTTTGTAGTTTCCATGATCTATAGATGGCCTGACTGTGCAGAGGGATGGTGGTTGCTGTTCTCCATTTGTGAGGCATGAAGCCTGTTTGTAGGCTATCTTTAAATAGTGATTACAGAGGTTCTTATAGGTTATACTTCATGCTATCTAGAAGGCATCCTGTGATATTATCTAGACCTACCAATGCAGTGTTCTTGACCTTGGAAAGGGCATTGATGACCTGTTCCCTAGTGATAGCAGGAGGAGTTATATTTAATGGTATTTCCTAATGGGAGTTGAGGGGGAGATGGGTTAATGTGAGAGCTGAATTTGTCTGCCAGTAAGTTTGCCATATCTTTTGGCTCAGGATAGGTGGCTGCATTAACAATGAGCTCTGCACACAACTGTATATTGAATTGGAGGTTGCAATCATAGCTAAAAATGCTTTGTGTTTGTTACTTTGTTTGGGATATCAAATTTACCATATATTTGGAGATGTTAGACTTTATTTGTCTTCTGAGTTGTCGGGCTAGTTTGACGAGTGTGCTTTTATCCTGCTGGTATTACACTTTCTAATTTTTTCCATAATTTTCTTCTTTCTGTTATACAGCCTGTTGATGTTGAGATTCCACCAGAGTATATTTTTGTTTGAGTTAGTTCTGATCTTATTTTTGGTGGGTACAGCTGCTCCTATGTAGCTATTAACATGCATGTATAGGGTTTCTAGGAACAGTTCTGCATAGGCAGCAGTGTTCAGAGGGTTCAGGAGAGGTTTGCAGTTTTGTCAGTTATCACTTAATAGTAGAAAGTTAGCCTTGTTTAGTTCCTAAACATTCAAGGGTTAGCTAGGGATCGACATTTATTTTTACTTCAATGGAGACCATTTTTTGGTCTGACCTTACCAGAGAGGACATTGCACTTGGGGATTTGCAGCGCTCTCTAACATATTAGTGAAGACCAAGTTCCATATGTTTGCACCCCTGGTAGGTATAGTGACAATCTGGTCCAGGGAGATTGTGTTTATAAAATCCAGAAATCTCTGTGTGTGCATGTTAGGTATTGTATATAATGAACAGTTAATAATAGGGTAAAGTCTCCACTTGGACATTGTATTGGATTAGATGGTAAGTGTTTCCAGTATGCTTAAATACATGTTATAGGTTTCCTGAGTCACAGGGGGATCTATAGCGTGCAATGAAGTGGGATGGGATTTTGCCTATTGTGATTAAACATGGGGAAGCTCAAATGCATTGCCCTGTTTAACCAGCACTGAAGTATATTTATTTTTGATGTAAGTCAAGATACCCAAATCTTTAGTCCCTGTCTATGTTGTAGCTGGTCTAAATGTGCGAAAGGCATTATAGAATTGCACTGCCAATGTGCACTCCATAGCTTTAAACCATGCCTCAGTGACTGAACAGGCATCCGTGTTCTCTAGGCTAGAGAACTTGTAGAGAATGGAGTTTCTAGTTCAGACTCCTAGCATTGAACAGTAACTCCTTCAGATATTCTTAGTTTTGATTTGCTATGTCAGAAATATTTTAAGTTTGGCATTGCCTAAAAAAAAGGCACTATGGGGAAGAACAATTTTTAGATAATATTCAAAAGCCTAAAGACAAATATTGCACTCCCTTAGAATGACACCAGAAACTAAGACAATTATTAAAGTCAGTCATCTTCTGTTCATATTGTAGCATAATCCTTGGAGAAGGTAGAATTCTGTTCAATGCTAGGTTCATACCAGCCTTGGACACATATTCCGAGGGCTTCATGATATCTCTCTTTATATAGTCTAGGAAGCTATGTCTCAGGTCATTTAAAGATACATGGACTTTGACTGAGTCATACTGATACTTGTTGTCCAGTGACATCAGTGTGTGCATAATGTGGGGGATCATGGTCCCTGAATAGCAACTGACTGACTTTCTTCTTACTTAGCCTGGTGAAGGGGACATTGGTATGTCTCACAATGGGGTCTCCAATGACCAGAATGTTGGACTGTGTGGTGACTTGCCTAATGGGCTTAGAATTAGAGGATCCATGAGATGTAGCTGTATGTGCTGATGTGGCTGTTGTTTTGAAAGAATGCGATCAGCTGTTGAGGGAATCAGTTACATGTACTTTGTCTTGAGGTCTTTAGGGATTAGGAAGGTTACTTTTAAGAGCCTCAGCATATGTGGGTCATTGTATCTGCTTTGTACTGTGTGTGATGCATGCAGGGTGTATACTACTGACAACATGAATGATATTAAAAGTGCTTTCATGTGACAGCTTTACTTCCAGTTACATTGTGTAAATACATCTCTCACATACCTTAACAGTTTGAGAATCAGCTGATTATCAGTAAACGTGAGCTAGTTTATACATTCCCTCAGGATGCTCATATCCATCAAGTTGTTAAAGGAGATAGTGGGAAAGTTCATATTGATAGCAACAATCCTTCTTTATTGATTGGGCAGTTGCAGTGGAAATATAAAGAAAGTCAAGGTATCTGGTTTGCAACTCTGGAGGCAGGGCTTTGTCTATGCAAACTAGCTATTCTGTGTGCATCTAGCTATTGGTGAAATTTCAGGGGTGCTTTTACAGGAAAAATGTAAACTCATGGCTATATCTCTACAAGGCACTGCCAAATACATGAGGAGAAACTGCTAAAGAAGACCCTGATTATTTATGGATAAAATATTTAGGGAGATATTCTCTAGTTAGGTTAAACAGCTAATTAAGCAGTAGTTACTGAAAAAAAAAGAATTAGCTTTGGCAAGAATAACGAATAGTGGGAATTCATCTGATTGGCTACTACCTGTCTACTACTAATGCTGAGCTCACCACAGCTTACACAGGATACAATGTCCATTTGCTTCTTCTCTTACAGGAAGCAAAACAATAGCACCATTCCCAAGTTGAGAAGCAGGTCATAGGCTGTTTGGTGAGCAACAGATTTGTCCCAGATGATGTAGGAGTCTGTAGTCTTGCTGTAGCCTTTTCTCGGTAGATGCCTTGAATAGTAACCAAATAAATAAGGAAGGTCCCACACATACAGTCAATGTCCAGTCAGAGACAGTTAGAAATCAATGCCCTCTGCTCCATCTCTTACCAGGAGGAAAACAGAAGCATAGATTCTAAGCTGGAAGTAATGAAGCAGTTATTAGGCTTTCTGGTGATCATCAGTCTCCAGAAAATAATGCCCATATGTTCTTCCTCTCACTAGAAGCAAACAGAAGCACAAATTCCAAGATGACTACTGGAATGCAGAATATGGGCTCTCTAGCAATTGGCGGCCTTGGGCCAGATTTTGCAGATATTAAAGGTAAGATAGGAAATGGCTTAACATCCAAGAGTTGCATTGTGCACTAAGCAGTTACATATGAAAGAGGGGTTGACTTAAGCTTTAGCAGTCTAAGGGAAGAGACACTAATTTTGAAAGATCAAGATAGATTGGATGAGGTGGGCACTTAGTATACTGGGTCTATGGAATGCAGTGAGAGGGACTATGCATTTAAATAACTGAATGGCAGTGGCTTAACAAAATGATAATTTTGTGCTTAGTGATAATAGCCAATGAAGGAGGAGAGGGAATATAGTCAAATTCACATAAGGGGTGGGTAACTAATGAGACAGTTGAGTTTAAAAACACAACACCTCCAGGATGGGAGAGAGGAGGACATTTTTTAATTTCTGTGTGACTACCAAGAAATACAGCTCTGGTCTCTTTCCTAATTAAAATATGCAAAGGAAAGGAGAATACAATTAAAACACAGTGTAATGAAAATATACCACAATATACAACATAGAAAAAGGCAAAGAAACAATACAAATTACAAGAAAGCAATATAAGAAAATTAGAAGAACGCAATATGAGAAAAACAAACTAGCCTTTCCCTCATAGCAGTCTATTGCAGAGTCTAAATGATCTTTTCCAGTAAAGCCTTGAAAAGTTTTATTTTACCCCTTAAATACAAGGTTTAGTTCCCAGCTCCTCCCTCAGTTCACAAGCAATTAACTTTTCTTGACCTATTCTAATTTCTGTGTGACTTACAAGATGCACAGCTCTGGTCTTTTTCTTAGTTTAAATATGCAATAGAAAACAGAATACAATGAAAACATAAGTGTAATGAAAAAGCAACACAATATACAAACAAGGAAGAAAGCAATGAAGGAATACAAATTATAAGAAAACAATTTAAGAAAAACAAACTAACCTTTCTCTCACAGCAAATCTATGAAAGAGTCTGAGTGAGCTTTTCCAGAGATTATAAAAAAACATGCAATAAACTTGCTTCTATCGCTAGACGTCTGACAGATTAATATTGCAATAGAGGTTGCAAAGAAAATGTTTTTGTTGTGCATATTTGTTTATTTATTCATTAAATTTTGACAATTTTCCCCAATCAAACAGGTTTTTATATTGCATTAGTTACATGCAGAAAATGTGATGGGGCTGTGAAGAACAACAGCATTTCAACTAGTAGCATCAATGAAAGTTAATGAAGATACAGATGTTATTTGTTTAAAATCTATCATGAATTCCATAATCAGGGCCATCTTAACAGCATTATTGGCCCCCAGGCAAAGCAGTGCACTGGGGCCCTTACCTACACAATCACTCACAGGATTAAAAATGAAAATGGCTGATAAAATTAAACATATATTTATTGATACTTCCAACAAAATCAGTGTTTAAACATTAAGCAAATATTAATCAACATAAGCACTGGAACAATATAACATCTTGAAAAACACAACAGTTTCAACAAATTAATGATACTACAGCTAGTAAACCATACAGATGCAGATGGAGCAGTATAAAATTATTATGAAATATTTATTATTAATCAAGGGTTCAACATAAACATTTGTAAAATTTCTTTGCACAGAATTGCTTTATAATTGTCTTGGAGTCAATCATCTTGAGGATGTCATTTTCCATACACATAAGTGAAAGCCATTTCAAACGCTGCTGCCCCATTGTGCTGTGAAGCTGATTTTTTATAAGTTTCAGTTTTGAAATTGTATGTTCTCCTGCATAGTTGGCAGCCATTATGCACATGAATACCCTGAGTGCAATTTCAACATTGGGAAAAACAGATTTCATGTTGTCCGAAATTATTTTTCCATACACTGCAGGGAGAGTCTCCCAATTTTCACCAACAGCAATGTAGTGCTTGAGATGAACACATTCATTTAAAAAGTCAGCATAATCAAGGTCTTTGTGATACACACTGGCCAGATTTTTGCACTTTTCATTTAGCTCATCAAAACCAATTGTTTTCTATTCACTGAAGAAGGAAAGCAGATTCCCAATCAGCGAATAATATTCTGCGCGTTTTGTCAAGTCAAAGATAAGAGAGTCAAGAACAGAAAGGAATGTGTGTACCTTGAACTTTTTCACTGTTAGTGATAAGAACCTCTTCTTCTAATCCATCATATCTAGTGAGACGCACACTTCACTTTCATTCTCATTTTTTCACATAGCTAATACCTGAATCTGGACACCTATTCCTGACTTTGGATTCATGTTCACTAAATCTGACTCTAATTTCCTGAATATGGGTTTTCAGAGATAGCAAGATTCATGGCAACAAGTATGTTCACATCCTCTCACTGGAGGACACTACTTGTTTTGTTCACTCTTTCAAGAATGTAATTTCAAAGAATTGTCAGAAAAATTATTTCTAAGTTCTCCATTTTCTCACTCACTCCTTGTGCCTCTAGCCTTGTTCAGTGCCAGCTGATACAGAATCCAGTACATGTTTAATTATCTTGAAACCCCCATACAGAGCATGGACAGCATCAAAATGTGACGACCATCTAGTGTCAGACAGAAGCTTGAACACAACCTAAAGATGATGCCAGAACATTCCATCAATGTGGCAAACCTCTGAAGGCAAAAAAGTGAATTACAGAAACCACATATTAACATAACTAATAGAGCAAATTAATGAGATAGACAATCTAGAAATCAGTTTCTTTATGCCTGAGTCTATTGACCTATGTTTACGTGTAGATGGAGACTGCTATGGAAAAAAGATGAGGAGTATTTATATACTCCTCACCTATTTAGAGGGCTGAAATGGTTTATGACATTACACGTATTCCTAGGTTTAAAAACTTCATACTCAGCCTTATACCATAGTTTGAATATAAACGTATGAGAGAAGGAGGATGTAATTGACTACCATGGAAACCTTAAATAATTTTAAACAAGGTATACTTTTCTCCTGATTCTTACTGGAGGTGTCTCATAGTCCTAGTAGCAATCATGTTTCCACCTTTCTCCTTCAGCAGAAGTCACTTTTGGGACCATGCAGGTAAAAATAAACTAAAGCATTATAAACACAAATATCTAGTAAATTTTATATTTTGTGATGACTCCACTTGCAGACATAGCTCAGCACTCTGACTATTCAGCAGTAGCAATTAAAAATGAGGTTTGAACTGCTGCACATCAGAAAGTAAATGTAAAGTAAACATCTGTTCATTAGGTATACTGCAGACGTTTATGTGGTTCAAGTCGCTGTTAAAATGCTTGCTGACACACGTCAATTAACTTGTGTCGGCCTGCTCCACGCTTTAAATGAAAAATGCAATCTATGATGGAATGCAAGGGAACTGGCTGCATAGTAATGATGTATAACAACATTTTTTTGAATATTTCCATGAAAAAATGCAACAGTTTTGTCATAGTTATACAATTAAGAAACTATTAGTTTCCAGTCTTTTTAAACTAAATAAGCTAAGATGCAAATTAGAGTCAGAACAGTAACACAGATGGATTTTTTTTTTCACTGAGACTTCAAATATTCACCAAACATAAAGTATATTTACATCTCATGGAAAATCAGGAGCAGTAAATGAAAATGCTGTCAAGAAGCTGTCACATTTAAATGCAGAGATATTGTTTGCTGATCAAAGAAGAAATGCCAGATGTACTTACTGACAACATACCAAATTCAAAAGAAGTAGATGTCAGACTACCAAAATGCTGTTGTAAAGCAACTCTAGCTTTTTTCATGTATGTTAAAATCAGGAAACACATTATAATTTTGACCAGAGTAGTTATGTGATGATCTTTATGTTATTTGTGTGCATGCTGTCAGTGAAGACTCTCCTTTCTTCACACAGGGTATCACATTAGCATTCTGTTTAGTCAGTTAAAAGGGATTTAAGGTAGCTGTGTCTACAATGACAATCGTACAGAGATTACAATGCAGAAATGGTATTCTCTTTTCCACAGCTCATTAAAGCTAGCGTACAAATGCAAAGTACCTCATTTAAACAAAACAAGATAAAGGAGATGAATATTAAATGACTGTGACTGCAGAAGATTCAAAATTAAGTTTTTTTTTTTAATTTAATGAGTATTTAGTTATTTCTTTTGAAATCAGTTATATGATTTGCCATGAATGTAGCTCTAGTTTCCTATTTTAAAGAGAACCATATCTAAAAGTATTTCAAAGGAGTATTTTTAAACAAAAAAGTCAATAAATCTATATGAGGTTAAGACTAAAT
Organism: Protopterus annectens; assembly: GCF_019279795.1. NCBI lineage: Eukaryota > Metazoa > Chordata > Ceratodontiformes > Protopteridae > Protopterus > Protopterus annectens. The sequence goes on along the minus strand of NC_056744.1, from coordinate 679,804,429 downwards.
GTTTAAAAACATGATGGCTTTCTAGTGGTTAAGATTGAATGTTTAAAAATGCAATGGCTTTCTAGTGGTGCATAAAGTACTGTGTGGGCTGAAAAATGTCACTTAGCATGGGCTGAAAAATTTCACTTAGCATATTCCTGGAAAATAACAAATACCAGGTACATAAAGCAAAAAAAAAAGGATATTAATAGTGGCACATGCACTGGTAGATGTATGACAGAATGACCTTTACATGTATAAAGTGAAAATGACACCAAGAATAGATTACTGGATGGAGTGGGCAGAATGATTTGATGGAAAAGGAAAGTTAGTACAAGAAAAAAGTGTCCTTCTGGGTATGGTAAGATAATAAAGCAAATATCTTATTGTGGTATAACAGGGAAGTCTGTCTGTTTAATTGGATGAGGGTATATATATATATATATATATATATATATATATATATATATATATATATATATATATATATATATATATATATATATATATACATATATATATATATATATATATATATAATATGTACATTATATATATATATATATATATATATATATATATATATATATATATATATATGTACATATATATATATATATATATATATATATATATATATATATATATATACACACATATATTGTATAAGTTCAAGGGGTGTTGGAGACATGCCTCCCATGCCCCCTGCAAAAAAGAAGTTTGAAGGAGAAGCACCATTTTTCTAGATTCACTCTTCTTCGGTGTTTTCAGTCTTCCTTTTCTCAGATTGTCAGCTGAGTGTCAGTATTACAATAGGGAGACTAAAGTGTGAGCTAAAATAATCTCCCTCCTCTTCTGGTCCAAAAAGATCTCCACTTTTCTATCCCAACCAGGTAGGACAGCCATTTCCTTCTACCATCAAGAAAAACATTGCCACACTCTAGACTATCTGTAACAGCATGCAAAAAACAAAAAGTTATAATAAGCCAGTCACTACCCTGTAAGTGATAAGCTTATTACAGTTAGAACTATGCCCTCCCAGCTCTTCCACACTGAAGTGAAAAAAAATGGATACCCCTTCTACTGACACACCAGCCAGATGGCCAGATGTCTGACATGTCTCCCTCCCTCTTGCCACAGCCATTCAGGTCTGATTTCTGTGCAAACAGTTACTAAAGTGTGTACCCTGCCTGCACAGAGCATTACAGTGCTCACATTTCAATTAAAAACATTTTTTTTTACTTTTAATCTATAGCAAACTGCTTGCTGCAATGTAGCAAGCAGTTGCTACAGTTTAGACCACATTTAGAGTGCCTTTCAAAGCTGATATCGCATTAAAGGGAGATTGGGATTACCTGATTGTACTCCTCAAACACTTTGCACTCAGAAGAGTTGCCCCTCTTTTCTCACCCTAGTGACATTTACTGAGAAAAAGCCAAATGACTACCCATAAAACAAAAATTTAACCTCCTTTTAGGATCCTAACATTACAAATTACTCCAGTGCCACAAATTTGCTCCTCTTGCAGACTTCATGAAAAAAAACTCCTCATGTAACCTGAGACACTACTCACAAGCCACATCACCTCTAATTACCCACTAGAGTCAAACTCCACAGCACTGCACATGCTTTCTCCTCTCAGGCACGTAATCATTGGCAAGCTCTCCTCACCACCATAATGGAAAGTAATACTTATTCCAAATTCAGAATGCAACTCAAATATTTCTTCTGCATTTAATCCAAATGTTCCTGTTTCACAACAGGACATATCACCTAACATATCAACTTTCAAAGTCTCTTTCCCTCTCAAGATTTTCTGAAGACTTACTAACTTTCGAAACTAGTATATATATTTTACATTACACTCTGCTTCACTGCACATTGCAATGTGCTTGTTCACTAGAATATATACATACATATTTTCTGTGTAATTAGTCTGTTATTGCTTACAATTCTGTATTTTTTGTTTTTGAAATGTTTTATATCTTACCCAGGCTGAAATTGGTCAATATTGAATGGCGCAATGCACAGGTAAAAAAATATAAAAGATAGCATGGCTGATGTTAAAATTAAATTCAGTAAGAATGGACATAATTTTCTAGAGCAAAGTAGTTGAAATGTATGCCATTGTATTTTGTTTTCTTTCTGACTACTGACCTGCTATTAAAAATAGTTTACACTAACTTACAACTAGTTAAAATAATATTTTAAATTGGTAACTAATGACTACAGCTGAGTGAGTTACTGTTTAGCACCCCACCAGTCACTTGAATACTGTCACCTTAAAACTGCCCACAACCATCTCGACAGTCCCAAAAATTCCCTTATTCAGATGTCTAACAATCAAAGCAGTGACTGTCTATTTGCTGTACACACTTCAAAACTTCAGTGCTCAGTCTCAAAACTATCAGAAAATATGTATCCTTATCAACAATTTAGAACATCTTTAAAAACATTGTAGGCAACAGTGTCTCTGATCATGAAACAAGCCCCAGTGCTAAGTCCACTTCTTCTTCATTAAATCAAATATTCAAAAACAAATTTTAAAGTTGCACTTTCATAAGCCATGAGAATAAGTCTCAAGTGCTTATGCAACTGTTTTCGTACAATACCTTCTTCTTCTTCTTCTTTAGCTGCTCCTGTTAAGGGTCGCCACAGCAGTTCAGTATATGGATGCAAAATTACATATGCCTATATTATTGAGAACTGTCTTCAATATTGCTGCTCTCTCCACTTCTCAATCTCGAATCTCAAAATTTCTAAATTCTGAATACTGAAACTAAAATCTCGAAAGCTCAAAATACTGAAAACTCAAAATACTGAAACTCAAAATATTGAAAAAAATACAGGACACCAACACTAACTATATTGCAGCACAACTACATACAGAAACATATTACACTTCTCCAAGTATAGGCAGGGAGCAAGCCCCCTGCACCCCCTACACCCCCTACTACTTAAATATATCAACTCCAAGATCACACTTCACTACACTAAGATGAGCTATGTTGTAGCATAGCAAATTAGAAGTGAACATGACTAAGGTTATAACAGGCAATCATGAAGCACACAATGGTAAATTTGCCATTTGCTGCTGTGGCTGCAATCTCGGAGATGATATATTTAACAATAATAGGGTGTGGAGTACATGGGGGCCTCCTGCTTATAGTCGAAGAAGACTAACATGGTTTATCTTTTATATGTTTCTGTGTTTAGTTCTGCTGCAATATAATTAGTGTTGGTGTCCTGCATTTTTTTGATATTTTGAGTTTCAGTATTTGAGTTTCAGTATTTTGTGTTTTCAGTATTTTGAGCTTTCGAGATTTTGGTTTTAGTGTTTTGAATTTAGAGATTTTGAGATTCAAGATTTAGAAGTGGACCCATATATATATATATATATATATATATATATATATATATATATATATATATATATATATATATACACATATATATATATTATACACACACACACACACATATATATATATATATATATATATATATATATATATACACATATATATATATTATACACACACACACACACACACATATATATATATATATATATATATATATATATATATATATATAGATAATATATATATATCTATGTAAATTATCCCATATTCTACTGAATTCATTAGTCTTGTATACAGTATGCACTGTTAAAACATGCCGAATGATTTACAAACCAATATGTAATATAGTATTCATATGATAAAATGAATACAGACACCCACAACCCTGCTACCACAATACACACACACACACACACACACACACACACACACACACACACACACACACACACACACACACACACACACACACACACACACACACACACACACACACACACACACACACACACTTTATATATCCTAATGATGTGGACATCCTGCAAAAGGGCCTCACTGAGACAAATTCATGGTGTCAAAGCCATAGCCTCAAGCTCAATGCCAAAAGGTGCATTGTCATCCCCTTTGTTAAAAACTCTGCACCCATGAGCTACCACATAGGTGGTAGTCTACTTAACACCAAAAGTGTGATAAGAGACCTTGAGACACAGGTGGACAGTAGTATTTTGATAATCACATTGCCAAAGTAGTCAGAAATCCTTCTATGTGGCACACCTTATCATAAAATGTTTCTCATCTAGGAAAAAAGAGGTAATTGTTCCCCACTACTCATCACTCATTAGACCCATTATAGAGTACAATGCCCTTTTGATATGTACCTCACAAGACATGTACAACTGGAAAGGCCACAGAAATACCTCACAAAGAGGATTACTGTCCTCAAACAGATGACCTATGCAGACCGTATTAAAAAACTCCAGCTTTACTCCATCGCATATCGCCTACTCAGAGGTGACCTCTGCCTAGCATACAAGGCTATGACAAACCCAGAGCTGTTGGACATGCTCCACTTAAAGAAATCCCAATCCCTCTTAGCTACACGCTCTAGAGACCTAAACCTTGTCACCACAATAAACAGAACATGCTGGAGGGGTAGATTCCTGTCCCAGAGACTTCCCATACTCTGGAACAGACTACCTATCTATATCAAACAAAGCTCCTCATTAGCACTCTTCAAGAAAAATCTTGATAATTGGATGGGAAATAGGAAATTCACTCAGGGGATCACCTCTGTGGCTCTGCTCGACAGGAGCACAGGAAAATAATTTTCTTGGGTGGCGAAAGCCAAGGTACCTTTTTGGCCTGGTTTATATAGGCCCTGGGGCCATTAGCCTAGTACCTACCTATGAACCTATGACACACATATATGTACATATACATATAAATATATGGATGCTATTGAATAGGTTAAGAGAGTATTATGTAGGCAGCTGCCTAGTCAACTGCATATGGTTGATTAGATAGCTAATCATTACGTGTGCAAGACTGAGCAAATCCAGAGATTGGAAAATTAAATTTGTCCATACCCAGTGTTTATGTGATCTCTGAGTTAGTGTATATATAATTAGCAAGAGGTGTGGAGGGTAGCACAATTTTTTTGTTAATTTTTTACCATAGATTTTAGATGTGCCAAGGCTGTTTCTTTTCACATGTGTACTACTGTGCTGATTATGTTGTTTTTTGACATTTTTGGGTCATTATTGTTGCAATCGAACCTGGGTTTTTTTAGATTATATGTAGTACTCCCATATATATATATCTATCTATCTGTATATATATATATATATATATATATATATATATATATATATATATATATATATGTATATATATATATATATATATATATATATATATATATATATATATATATATATATATATATATATATATATATATATATATATATATATATATATATATATATATAGAGAGAGAGAGAGAGAGAGACAGAGACAGATTTATAAACGTAGAACACGTAGAAAGATAGATGTCTGTTCCATTCCTTTGACTGAAAGTTCATAATTTTGAAAATGAAAATTTGCCCTTACCCTGGATTAAAAAGGTTTCAATATTTTGAGTTTTTGATATTATAAACTGCATCTATCTTAATTATCTGTGGCAACACTACTCTGCCTGTAATCCCAACCCTGTACAGTGTTTTAGTAAAAACCCTTTCCCTGACAGTACTACTACTACACAACATGAAAAGACACATAACTCAGATATATAAAAAAAAAAAAAACTAAAGAACATGAATTGATCCCCTAATTTAACCTTTACTCTGACCATATTCACATCTACTATAACACAGTCTAGCACATCTTAAGAATCACAATTTTCTCATTGAAATGTTAATTTTCCTGCTCACTCCTCATTACTTGCACAATATAAAATTAAATTCAGCCACATGTGATACACTCAAATGAGCATTTACTCATTTATACATTCTCTATTTTTTATACACGTAAAAACTTTCTTAGCAAATGTGCATTTTCTCTTTTGAGTTATACCCATATCTGTCTTAGCAAATGTGCCTTTTCTCTTTTGAGTTATACCCATATCTATCTATCTATCTATCTATCTATCTATCTATCTATCTATCTATCTATCTATCTATCTATCTATCTATCTATCTATCTATCTATCTATCTATCTATCTATCTATCTATCTATCATATATCTTATCTATCTATCTATCTATCTATCTATCTATCTATCTATCTATCTACCTATCTGTCTATATCAAATGCAAAACTTGCTGACTAATATTCTAATGTACCTCTTAATTTTCATTTTTATAGTTAGCTAGTTGGGTAGTTTACTTGAAAGTTGTATTGGTCCAAGGAACCTTTTCACAGATGGCCTAGGTTGCATGTCAATAACACTTGATGCATATTGGCATTCGACCATTTAGTCTCTGCTACAGTCCATTGTACATACATTACTTAAACAAATATAAGAGTTCATTCATGATCTACAAGCGGCAGACCTGTTACTCCAGTCATTCAGTGGCTCATTGCCATCTGCAAAAACTCTAGAAATATATCCTTTTACAGTGCACATCCTTTCGTTTACCCATTTCCCAGTATTTTGTGCTACATTCCTTTACTCATTGTGCCTGCTGGACACATGAAACTACCTTTAACATGAACTGGCTTTATATCTTGTTCATAGGTCATGGATATATATATATATATATATATATATATATATATATATATATATATATATATATATATATATAGTACCAAAAGAACAAGGTAAGATGAATTACATAAGACAATGCAACTACATCAAGTCATGTAGTTAGTACTCAATTTTTCCACTTTTCTTTCTGATGCTCCCTCACTTACACCATATATTATCTGCCTTATTCTAGTACTCTCTCTGATTACACTGATGAGTCTTGCTAAAGCTGAAAAGATGTACAACTATTTCATATCCTTTAATGCATTTCTGTAATAATTACACATAAGACCAGATAACTCATTTCAACCACAGATGAATCTGTATTTATAAATATCAGAAAAAAGATCAGACTGCAGAAGTAACACATGACAGCATAACACAGTGCAATTTTTCTTAAAATGCATTATGCAAAAGTAAGGTTTTTACTCCTCTTTTGCTTATTTGAAGGATTAAGAGCCACTTAGAGTTTATACAATTATTCATTCCTTCATTATAAAATGTATTTTTTTCAGAAGAATTCTGCTAAAACAGCACTGTCTCAATGGACTAATGAGCTGAAGCTAACAGATCTACCATTTTCAGAAGTCAGTTCAAAAAAATATAATTGTCTTGGATTTTGCACTATGACATGTTCCGACTTTCAAGAACAAAGAGCAATAGACACTTATGTCCTCAGGAATATATAGTGCCTTTCATTGTTTTTATAATGAGCACTCTATAATGCTGCAGGTGAATAAAGTTTGCAGTATATACTGCATTAAAAACACATTAAAGGCAAGAACTATTTCACTTTTTAAAATGCTAAAGTCTTTTTAGCGCATTTGCAACCTATTTTTAGCACACTACACATGACTACAACCCATTCTGTGTAACAGTATTTAAAGTTTGTACTGTCCTTATATATGACCATTATCTGATATTTAATGTTAGTGTGTTTCTCAACAATCATATTTAATAGCCCTGCCAATGGTGACAGAGATGACTATCTAAAATGCAAAATTGTAACCTGCTGTTGATTTAGATTGCTTTTCATCTGTGATGTACATATGAAACAAAACCTTCCCCCAGATTTACTAAACTTCCGTGCAGGACTAATCTAGTCCTGCACGAAAGTGGCAGTTGAAGAGGAAGACGGCAGCGCACCATGCATATTAATGAAGGCGTGCTGCCTGAACTCCTAATGCTACACAGAGCTTGGATGAGTGCAGGGGGCGTGTCTGAGAGCAGAGCTCAGAATAAACACACCCCTGCAAAGTAGAACAGAAGAAAGTGTAAATAAATGAGCGAGACCGTTCATAGGTGTCCGCATATCCCCACCAACAGTCCCCATGTATTCAACAGCAACAGTACATTTAAATAAATTGAAGAAACCCTTTTATTTTATTTTTTTTAAAACCCTGAGTACAGCTAACTGTAGGTGTGCAGGTGTGCCCATTGCCTAGCTATGGTTAAAGCAGCTGAAAAGGCTGAAGAGGATAACATGTTTTTTATATATATATATATATATATATATATATATATATATATATATATATATGAACGGGCATTCCTGGTTCAAGTCCCACTGCAGCACATATAATTTTCCATGTGAAATCTGTATAAGAACATAAATTTACATGTTTTTGCCTTATAACCTGCATAATAACATTTAAATGTGAACTGGAGTACTACATGAAATGTACATGTTAAGTGTCAGCGTCATAATGAATAAGGCACTATTACGCAAGTTTAAGCACAAATAAGCAGTAGTGAGCCTATATAAGCACTAGTAAGTGTATTTAAGTGCTTTTGCGTGGGGGTAAGCATTGCCTACACAGTTAAGCAAAGTAGAAGCTATCTGAGTGTAAGAAACTGTAACTGGAGGTTAGCAGTGCTTACCGTCGAGCAAACCCGCGCAAACCCACTTACAACTGCTTTAAAGTGCGTTACTCACTCTGGATCCAACGGCCCATGTTCTGCCCAGCAACAAAATAAACTGCCTCTGCAAGGCTCAAATGCAAGACCCTGTGCAGTATAGTCACAGTAGTTAACTACTAAGCCATCATAGCAATAAATATGCATGAGGTATCAGCAAACTAATCCTCAGCACAGGAAAATCAAACCAAACATGTGAACTCAATCTATGCACAGTGTGATGTTGGATAACCTTCCAAAGAACATAAATATGTGAACTGGAGTACTGCAGTAAGCATAGATTTGAGGTGTTATGGTAATAAAGTATTGAAGTTCCAAGGACCCCATACAGTGTATTTACACATGAATCACGGATACCAGACACATATATAACATGTAATGAAGAATAAATCAGTGCCAAATGGCAAACATAGTGATAATCAACTATGAAGCAATGCTAACCTCAGCACAGCTCATGTTAGTAAGTGTAAGCAATGTGTAGGGGAGCCAATTCAATCACCATAGTGGTATACCTCTTTAAACAGTGCCAACCTTATGTAAGCAGGTGTGCCCATAGCTTTTCAAAACTGGCCAATCATGGCAAAGTGTGGGAAAATGGCCATATTTAAATCCCACAGGTGGGAATACATCTCATAACTGGTTGTAGCTTCCCACTGCAGGCAGAATGGCTGGTGTGGGTGAAGGCACTTTATTCAGAGTGCAGTGCTGGGGCATCCAGGAGTCAAAATTCATGGTATGGCTCCTGGCAAAACACCATGATTAGAGACTACTGCAGGGCCAGTATCAGGGCTCACAGAACAAAATGGAGGCCTGGGACAGTTTCTTCTGTGACTTCACCAGTGCCACAGGTTTCCCCCAGACTAGTGAGCAGGTCAGGCACCACCATTCTGACTTGAAGCTGTGGAGGGGGGTTGTCCTGGAACAGCGGATCCAGGAGTGTCGGCAGATGGCCAATGTCCCAGTACTGAGTAAGTACACATTCTATGTAGTAGTAAAAAAGTGCCTAGCTTGTGTATACTATGGATAGGTATGGCTAAATATCAATGCATTTCTCTGACAGTTGCAGATGAGTGGGCTGTGAACCATCAAGCCCATGATGCTAGGCTGCAAAGGCTGCTTCGCAAGGCAGGTTTGTAATCAGTCTGCATGTACTGTCATAACAAATGTTATAAGAGCCTTAGAAAGTGTTGTACCAGTAGAAATAAATGTTGTACGAGTCTGTGAATAAAGGTGTAACCCTGGAGTGCTTCTGTTTACTCTTCTCTCATATGTTTACGATCTGTTCCATATTATAAATAGTACTGTTGTATCTTAAGCAGTGTCACCCACACCGTGGTATGCAGATAAAATGGGTACGAAGTTCTGCATAACAATGTTGGAAGTGCCAAGAGGTCAGTCATATCGTACAAGTTAGGGAGACTTAGATAGAAAACAGTCAAACTCTGTGCATCAATTCCCTGATAGCACAGTGTACTGTGATGTTAGCAATAATTTTTTGTCACACACAGCAGGGGTTTGACTCCTGGGAGTGCTACTAAGTTGTATGCATAATCATACCCCACAACCATACAGACCATGATACAATGTTCAGATAGAAAGCTGTATGCATATTTTCACCCAACTGTACAGAATTTGCTTGAATGTTCACATTGTAAGTTGTATGCATATTTATACCCCACAACCATTTCAATCTGTCCAGTATGTCCAGATAAATGGCCCATATCACCATCTTGGTACCCTGTTCCCCTAAGAATTCATTGTGATGATCCAAGAAATGTAGGCAGCTGTCAATGACATAAAACTGATAGTCAAACATGTACATAGTCAGAGAATGTATATGAAAACAAACCTGTCATTCTAGCACCTCAACCAATGTGTAAGACAGCAATTCTCAACATATGTTGCATTAACACCTGCAGCCTGTCACGCCTGCATTTAAGACACAGGTCACATATATAATAATCTATAAACATATCAGTGTACAATATAAGGCCATAGTGTAGTGTAATAATACATGTAAGGGAAAGATCACTGCAGTGACTAAGAATGTTGTGAAAACTACAAGGATATATTAGTTGTTAATTGAATTCTCTCTCTCACCCCTACCATATGTGCATAATAACCCAATGACACTCCTCAACTAGTATGTGTACACACCAAACGTTCTTGGGACATATGTCCTAATGGTTAATAAATATTCACATTTGTTTCTATGCATGTGCCATATTAAAATACACCCATATTGGTGGCCTGTTGCCATCAATGAAATCCGCATGCTCCTGTAATGGCCACTGTTGTTCCATATATGCATGTGGTTTGCTTGCTCTCCAACTGTGTGAAATCTGGTGTGTCAGGTTAATGGGAATACCTATGCATGCTGTTATAACTAATCCTGAATGATGTTGACTGTTACTAACCCATATCTGCCATAACTCTGTGACAACACAGCTCGTTTGGGAAGGCCAGTCCCAGCGGACCCACCTGTCACACCTCAGCTGGCCATGGCACTGGGCACCAGCACATCTGGGGCCCAGCTTGGGAACTCCTCCTCTTTGGGCCCTGCACCACCTTCAGGAGGAACCGCCGCAAGGGATGGGACTCACCCCCCCCCTCAGAGCAAGCATGGAGAGGAGCCTGTCACCCATCAACAGGTTCAGGCCGTGGTGCGTAGGGAGCTCAATCTGGAGTATCAAGAGCATCTACCCCAGCTTGAGGGCCGAGTGGCGCTATTAGAGGGTGAGCCTGCCCCTCCTACACAGCCCCCAGCACAGTCACCTTTGGAGCCGTGAAGGTGCAGTGGTGACTGCCCATGGGTGGGGACCTCAGTCCCACTGTTTCCAGTTGGGGGCTCATGGGCATGCGACTTCCAAACATCCCTCCCTTTCCAAGGTGTTTACCCCTCACATGGTCATATACTGGCCCTGTATGCATCTTGTGTGTCTTGTCTGTTAACCTACCCATCTTCTCTCCCCAAATATACCTACTATCCCTGCCCAACATCCCACTCTCATCTGAAAAAAAAAAGGGCAATCCGTTCCCACAAAAAAATTTCGCCCCATACATAGCTGTCCATTTTGCACACATGTCCACTGGACACATGTAATCTGGTCTAATTGGCATCACAATGAATATAAGTTATCCTCATCCCTCTCACAGGGATTTGAGGGTCGAAAAGTGCCTGCAAATATAGTGTATATGCACAGCTGTTGCTGTAGAAGAAATGGGCAGCTATGGACCTTTTCTATACCCTTCCTGCACAAGCCTAGCTATTTTCCCTACTGTCTTTCCCTCTTTGTGCCCCATTTTTCACCACTTTCCTATCAAACTATTTTTCTTTTCTTTTAAAGGAATTAGTGCAGAGGAAAGCAGCAGTAAGCACTGTTGAGCTGCGGTAAGTGGGTTTGTGCAGGTTTGCGCGAGGGTAAGCTATGCCTACACAGGTTGAAGAATCTGAAGCCAACTGACTGTAAGAAAACATAAGCTGAGGTTGGCAGTGCTTACCGTCATGCAAACCCACTTACAACTGCTCAAGAGTGCCTTAATCACACTGTATCCAATGACCCTTGTTCTGCCTAGCAACAAAATAAGCAACATCTGCTAGGATCAAGCCCAGGACCCTGCACACCATAGCCAAAGCGATTTACCACTAAGCCATCTCAGCTATACATATCTTTGATGTATTCACAAACATATCATCCAGCTCAGTCATTTGACAGTACAGAGAATGTATTCCAACATGTAGATGTATGTATGTGAGTAAATATATTAATGTCTAAATGGTTACAACATATTTATGTATATATCTATATATATATATATATATATATATATATATATATATATATATATATATATATATCTGTATATATATATATATATATATATATATATATATATATATATATATATATATATATATATATATATATATATATATATATATATATATATATATATATATATATATATATATATACATATACACATATAAATATCTATGAACATATAAACATGCAAATGCCTACATCTATAGATATATATATGTCCACATCTACATGTCTATATAAAGGTATATATGGACATACATCTGTAGATAATAGGTAAATTACAAAGCATATATGTCGTCATGCAATGTTAATGGGATTGAGAGTCCCCACACAATATACATCTGGTATGTATAGGTATACCCCCCAGCCAAGCACGACCCCCCTGTAATACAGTACCAAGTGTAGCAAATCCCATAACCAAGACCAGACACAACATGGTCATCCCTAGGATACATATACACAGACACATATATGCAGATACAGGTGTACACACACAAACACACACATATATATATATATATATATATATATATATATATATATATATATATGTGTGTGTGTGTGTACCTACACACACACACACACACACACACACACACACAGATTTGTACAGTAATATACATATGTAGTATGTGCACACAATATGGAGCAGCCAGTATTCCTACAGTCACCACCTTACCAACTGGAAACTGTATGAGCCACCCATACAAATAACATTTATAGCCTGCAACATATACCCACAGAGATATCAAAGGATATAACACCAACAACAGGTGTGCATAAATGAATGTGAAAGCTTTATTTGTGTACTATGACAGTTGTATATGCCATGTCATATAGCTGTTTAGACACTGACATCCATATGAGCAGTGTAATGCAACTATGAAACATTTATACTAAGATAGTAGTCTTTAAAGGTTGACATATGTTGCTGTCCAGGCCGAGGCCTCTAAGTAGTACATTAGTAATGACAGACTGGGCCACAGCATACCAGACAATTACCAGTATTTAATGCAGATATATAGGTCAGCAGCCTCTATCTACACTCTGTACATAATCCCTAGGGGGGACAGACCCCAACTGACAGAATGGGATGTATCTGTTACATAACAAGGCATACCTGACACCATCACAATCACACTAACAAACAGAACATCCGGTATGGCAGGAGGCAGTAGGCCTGCATTTAACCCAGGCGGATTGTATGGTAAAGTACATCCAGATACCTTAAGGCAGCCTATCCCAGATACTCACACATGTTGTAACAGCCTAGGTTAGTCATGGTGCAACCCCCTACACTCACTAGTACTGTGCCATATACCTCTGTAACATACACTGGCCTCTGAGTGCATTAGGGCACACATGTATTGTGTAGGTGAAACCCACACATATATGGCCCCAACCCCCAGTATGTGTGGGGGACACAACAGCAGTGCAGTGATGGCAGGAATGACATCATGGCATACACACAGCCCATTACATAACAACCCCTGACAGCATGTCATATGTGAAGAGCCTGGTATGTAGCTGCAGGACAGAGGCTGGAAGACAGGCACATATGTGTAAAACTGTTGTCATACAGTAAGCAAGATATGTATATGTGTACATATCTATATGGATATATGTATACTTATATATATAAATATATATATATATATATATATATATATATATATAGATATAGATATGTTCACCATATGCCCTGCACATGGAGTGGAGCCCTACCTTAGCCCCAATAGTCCCAACCTCTCAGTATATTTGTAGACTATTGCTACTGTAATAGGGATTGTCTTCACAGAAATGGTGTGTGTGGGAGGCCACATCTGCTGTTAACATGTCCCCCATTGGCTACTTACAGACATCCTACGCTCATCATAGTACAGTACCACTGCTAGTACAGTAACACCCCTGTGGACTACAGCTGCTATATGGCCAATATATGTGGACAGTCTGACACACTCGGGTCAGTCCAGGGTTATCCACAGAACCCCTTCATGCATGACATGTGCACCAGGCCTGTCAATGTGGATGTTACCAGCCATGTAGATGGGTATAACATGTACATACTGGTATACATTTGCCCCCATAGGTTATGCATTCATACACCCCTGTCTGTCCTGACACATAATAACCACTGGTACAGAGTTGCCATGGCCACATACTATCCACTAGTTACTGACATACATCTGAACAGCATCCCACTGCTTTGTCTGACACACATGACTGTCGTGGTGGCCAGGCAACAGTATATTTGGCAAGTATCTGGACATGACATCTCACTGAAGAAGTACAGTAAGCTGCTAGGCATGAAACAAAGCACAGTGCAGGCTACAGGCAGACTGACTCAAGACTAGGCTACATCCCCTATGTGGGAATACACATGTATTTGCATAGATAGCAGGCTCTACAGGCATGTCACATCACAGAGTAACAGACACCTGTGTGAAAGTGCATAACCACAACCAACGTGAACACAGCCACAGCACATATGGTAAGCTAGCGTACTATCACAGTATATGGACTATTTGATGTACACCATCCTCATATGAGCCACTCACACAACAACCCTACATATACTGTGCCACTACACAGTGTGGTCCAATGGCTGTCTGTGGTTTGGGACATGTGTGTGTTCACCCCTACAAACATGTAACCTGATAGGGTGGCATACAGTGGAGCATCATGTAACATTAGATATAACACGAACAAGAAAAATGACAACTACCACAGTTTCTACACAGGCCAAGGTACATATGCACTATAGACACACTGTCAACAATTACCAGACTTATACATACCTCAGTACTGTACACGCAACCACAGAATGCCCAAGCTATGTCCTCAAATATAACCCCTATTATACATAATGTGTAGCAGTCTGATATCTAACTGGCTTATCAGATATGCTGTCACTGAATATGGTGTACAGAACATATGCAGCCCCTACTGCATGACATATGTACAAAGGTTGACAGGGTTGTGGCTGGAGGCACAAACACAGGCCCAATATTGACATGTTGCTCTGATGACCTCATACATTTCCTGTTATAACAGGGTTTGATGCAACATATGTCCTATGAGGGATATGACTCTCCCAGCTGTCACCATCTACTGACTGCAATCCTCACACTACCTTCTGCAGTTGAGAGATAAGTGCTCTGTGGGTAACACAAGGGACACAAGGCACTACATACTACCCAGTCTGCAGATGACCCTACAGATGGGGATTCCTCATAAACATAGCACTGACATGACAAGTATTAAAACATGTAGGACAGCCATATCCACACACACCCTGTAAAACTAATAGTACCCCAACTGCAGTATAGTGGCACTTACAGTCTGTAGTCAGGACAGGCACATCCCCCTCCTGCGTGTTGGCCTGTTTCCACATATGTTGTCAGAGGTAAGTCCCCAATCCATCTGTGATGCTGTTTGCCAAACAACAGATCTAGTTCCTGCTCACAATGAATGATAAGGCCCAACACCAACAAGATGATCCTAGATATTGGAATGTGTTTCCATGCAATTGGCTATGGGAATGTTACCACAGCTATTCCACATGCAATCAGCTAGAGGAGGGCTGTAATCTGTGCAGAGGCCATCAGCTGATCATAAGCATCACTGACAATACACATGCTGCTGCCTAAGCAAAGCAGGTGTAAGTTTCCACATCCACCAAAGAGGGAGTGAGAGAGGCAAACAGAGGCAAAGATAAGTCAGGGTGGGTTGGGAGAGTAAAAGGTGAGCCTGTTTGTGTCACACACCTACCAGTTCTGGATTTTGAACCCGAGACTGACTATGTACTGATATCACATCTGTTTTCCCTGCATGGTGGATATTGTGATTTATGCTAGGGGCACCGTATAAGAATATTTACTAACACACTCAACAATGGGTCCAGTTGTTACACATTCGCAACCACCTCCACACAGGACATGAATGACATACATGAGCACCTTAAGACACACACCTGTCACATCTGAGATTAGAACCCCTACCTAACTAGTTATTACACTACAGCACTATGCCATTACAGAATGCACCACAGGGATTACTGGAATACTTTTCCCCAAAGTTTTATTTCACAATGAATGACATCAGCAGGACTGCCAAAGTACAGTGAATGAATTGTAGTGAGTGTGACTAGCTAAACATGCATTGCTCTCTACACAGGCATAGGAACAAACACAAAAGCATCCACAACTCCCATGTGTGAGAATAGAACCCCTACCTGAATTTCATATCACACTACAGCATTATGCTGTTATAGCATTCACCACAGAGATTGCCAGAGTACATTTTCCCCAAAGGTGTATTTCACAGTGATTGACATCAGCAGGATTGGCAAAGTAGGGCATTCGAATTATATTGAATGTGACTAACCTAAATTGTCCTAATTAGTCTGTATGCATTAACCGCTGTTCTGGCCAGAAGAAAAATAACCTGCCTTTGCAGGTCATGAACCCAGGACCCCATACACTATAGTCACAGTAATTAACCAGTCAGCCATCACAACAGTACAGGGTATTGTGGTTCCACCAAAGTAATCCCACCATAGGCTAATCAAGCTGAACATGTGAAAGGAATGTATATACAGTTGTCCATAAAACGTACAAGACCTCTCCAAAGCCAACTCCATGCAACTCAAGGCAGAGTGACAATATTTGTGACACCCATGGAGACAGGAGCTGACAGTTTAACTGATGAATCCTGCACTAAGGCACTATATGAGCATAGCCACTTATGCATGATTCCTGACATCCCACATAGCACCACGGCACTCACCTCCCAAATAATCAAGCCAGTTTGGTAGTCTCCTGCCATTAACAGAGTATACAACAGATGGTAGACACTGTTGAAGGACAAAGGATAATCTCAGGATGCAAACAACTCCCTTACCAGCCCCAGTAAGATGTTGAGATCCCTCATGGAATCCTTTAAAGCTGATTATGTAACTAAAATCACCACAGATTCCACAGACAACCACAAAGCATTCTATAGTTATGTCCGAATTCTAAATGGCAATGCTTAGAAGTGCTCTGAGTTGCAACAGAATGGCATTACATAGTCTGCTCCCATGGAATGTGCCAATATTCTGGCAGATTGATTTAGTGCCCCATTCACCCCCTCACACCCCCAAAAGGGCCCATGTCAATACATAAAGGGTTACATTGCCCAGTAATCATGGCCACACAGGCAGGAAATGCTCTACCCACAATGAAGAATACAGCATCCATGGGACCAGATGACATCCTGGGCTGTATACTACATGAACTACAAAATGGAATGGCAACTCTCCTAACTGTCATGTGTAATCATAGCCTTGCATCAGGCCTGGTGTCCACTGAGTGGCACACAGCTGCAGTTACCCCACTCTGCAAGGGGGGATCCACCTGTGATCCCTGGAACTACTGTCACACCAGTCTGACGAGCCTGATCTGCATGGCCATGGAATGCATTATCAGGGATGTTTTGAATGCAGACATTGGCAACACTCAAACACTGGACCCCACACAGATTGGGCTCATGGAAGGCCAGTCTTGTCTCCTGAAATGAATGACTGCTTTGACTCAGTCTACATAGCTGTTGAAGAGGGTAAGGCAGTCCACAAAGCCTATGTGGACCTCACCAAGCCCTTCAACATCATCCCCCAGTCTGGAAACATAGATTAACACACTAATCCGGCCATACATCCCTATGCCACTCCCTGGTTTGCCACATGGCTTACTGACAGAACCCAAACTGTAGGTGTGACTGACACCAAATCCATACCCAGACAAGTGACAAGTGGAGTACCTCACGGTTCAGTCCTGGGACCACTGTTGTTTGGCATCTACATCTCTGAAGTACAGGCCAATGGTATGGGACTCTGTCTAACAAAGGTGACAGATGACTGCAAAATGGGAGTCATTATGAGCCTGACTATAATGCATGAAATGTTACTGGTACCAGCCTGACATCATACAGGTGGAATGGAGTACTGTTAACATCTTGCGCCCTTACTGTGTAAGGTCCTGGTTATGGGATCTGCAATAGTTGGTAGTGTATTGCAGGGCAGATGTTTTTGGCTGTGGGGGGGGATACCTATTTGTGCATGGTGTATGTTGTCTGTGCCTGTCAACCTCATTAATGGAGCATGTGGACATATATGCTTCTGCTATGTTCCCACTTTATCTACAGATGTATGTCCATATATACCTGTATATATATATATATATATATATATATATATATATATATATATATCTGCTTATATATATATATATATATATATATATATATATATATATATATATATATATATATATTTACATATATCAATATGTTGTATCTGTTTAGACATTAATATATTTTCACACACACATACATCCACATGTTGGAATACATTCTCTGTACTGTTGCATGACTGGGCCGGATGATATGCTTGTGAATACAGCAGGGTTATGTATATCTGAGATTGTTTAAAGGAAAATCACTTGGACTATGGTGTGCATGGTCTTGGGTTCGAGCCTTGCAGAGGTTGTTTATTTTGTTGCTAGGCAGAACAAGGGCCAATGGATACAAAGTGATTATGGCACTTTAAAGCAGTTGTATGCATGGGTTTGTGCGGAGGTAAGCACTGCTACGGTCTGGTTACAGTTTCTTATACTCAGTTAGCTGCTGAATTGCTTAACCTGGGTAGGCATTCCTTATATCCACGCAAACCCATGCAAACCTGCTTACAACTGCTTTAAAGTGCCTTAATCACTCTGTATCCAATGGGCCATGTTCTGCCCAGCAATAATATAAACAGCTCTTGCAAGTCTCAAACCAAGGACCCTGCACACTGTAGACAAAGTGATTTACCACTAAGCCATGACAAAGAGATGTGATGTTTGCAGAAACATATCATCCACTCTAGTCATGCAACAGTACAGAGAATGTATACCAACATCTAGATGTATGTGTGTGTACCTTTATTAATATCTAAACAGATACAACATATCTATCTATCTATATATATATATATATATATATATATATATATATATATATATATATATATATATATATATATATATATATATATATATGTATATATATTGATTTCTAAAACTATATACATATATAACAATATATATGCACATATATTCATGCATATGCCTAAATCAACACATATATGTGTCTACACCGATATGTCTACATTTACACAGCATGTTACATATATGTACGCAGATATATATCTATGTAGGTATATGCAGACCTAGTTATATATATATTAGCAGATGTATAAATCTATATATGTATATATGGCCATACATTTGTAGATAGCAATGGCAGATTAACAAATACACATATGTCCACATGCACCATTAATGAAGTTGAGAGGCCCCCACACACTATATGTCTTGTACAAATAGGCATCCCCCCCACAGCCAAACAAGTGGCTGGCCTTGATGTCACATGTATGGGTATGGCTTTGCACCCCAGCCTCTCAGCTAATTTACATTTGTTATCCCTGTATGGTTGACATTGTGATATATAGTAGGGCTTCCATAAAAGAAATAAGCAAAACCCCCTACCCATTGCCCACAGCTGTCACACCCAGCTCTACACAGAATATGAGTTACACACACACACACACACACACACACACACACACACACACACACACACACACACACACGTTATGTCTGGGAGTTGAACCCCTACCTAACTAGTTTATTACATTACAGCACTACGCAGTTATAGTATGCACCATGGACATTACTGAAGCACTTCTTCTCCAAAGGTGTATTTCGCATTGAATGACATCAGCAGGATTGCCAAAGTAGGGCATTCAAAATGTACTGTGAGTGTGTAGCCTATAATGCATTCCTCCATACACAGACATTGGAACACACACAAAACATCCAGAACTGCCATGGGTGGAGATGGAAACCTACCACGGTTTTAGATCACACTACGGCTGTACGCAGTTACAGGATGTGCTAAAGAGATTACTGAGCTACAACCTTCCCAGAGATGTATTTCTAGGTGGGTGACATCAGCAGCCTTGCCAAAGTTGAATATATGAATTTTAAGGAGTGTGAGTACCATAAAAAGCATCGTTCTTTACTCAGTGTAAGACAGACAGTCTGGTGTTGGAACATCTACCTAACTACTTTATCACACTACAGCAGTACGCAGTTACTGGACGCGCTGAGGAGATTACTGGGTTATGATTTCCCAGAGGTGTATTTCTAGGTGAGTGACATCAGCAGCCTTGCCAAAGTTGAGTATATCAGTTGTACAGAGTGTGAGTAGCCTAAAAAGTATTGCTCTCTACTCAGACAGAGACACACAGATTCACACACCAACACAGTTGCCAAGTCTGGGGTTAGAACATCTACCTAACTACTTCACCACACAACAGCTGTATGCAGTTACAGGATGCACTACAGGGATTACTAGGTTATTTTCCCAGAGTTGTATTTCCAGGTGAGTGACATCAGCAGTCTTGCCAAAGTTGAGTATATGAATTGTACGGAGTGTGAGTGGCCTAAAAAGCATTGCTCTCTACTCAGTCAGACACACACACAGATTCACACACCAATACAGTTTCCAGGCACCTCCCTAACTACTTTATCACACTACAGCAATACGCAGTTACAGGATGCGCTGCAGAGATTACTGGGCTATGAGATTCCCAGAGGTGTATTTCTAGCTGAGTGACATCAGAAACCTTGCCAAAGGTGAGTACATGAATTGTACAGAGTGTAAGTAGCCTAAAAAGCATTTCTCTCTACTCAGACAGACACACACAGATTCACACACTCACACAGTTGCCAACTCTGGGGTTAGAACACCTAACTAGTTTATCACTACAGCAGTACACGGTTATGGGATAAGCCATGGGGATTACTGAGCTACAGCTCTCCCAGAGGTGTATTTCACATTGGATGACCTCAGCAGGCTTGTCATGATACTGCTATGGGGAGGGTGTTGTGTGCATGGACCGTAACCCATTCATGTAGGAGTTGTCATGCCACATGCAGGCACACACAGAGTCATATGCCACAGGTACATGTATACAGCTAGTAGGTGACTACATCCTTGTACAGCCATGTTGTACAGCTGGCACGTGCACCATATAGTCTGTCATGCTGACAGATACTGGTGGCTAGTATCTGCAGTGAGTGAAACCTGCACCTCATGTGTTTGGGGCACTTTGGCTATGTGCTGGGTGAGATAGGCCCAGATGGCTCCTTGTCATGGTCACCGTCTTCCACACATCTATGTCCATCTACCTTTGGCTTATTATAGTGTGTTGTCCTTACATATATGTCTGTATTCCCATCCACTGTGTTTGCCAGGCAGGAGAGGTGCATATTGATATGTATCTCCAATAAGAACTGCAACTGACAGATATATCTGGTCCACTGGTGTTTGCAGACATGGCCTTCATGTGTTTAAGTGTGTGAGCATGCCCAGTATGACCTTTCAGTATGTTGTTGACTGACATTGCCTTCATTCGTCTAAGTGTGTGAGCATGCCCAATATGGCCATCTATATTGCATGTGTGGATCAAGTCCAGGTAGTTTGTACTGTGGTGCTGACCTTTGTGTTGCACACCGACAGGTAGCATGCTCTGTCTGCAGGGTATACATTGGTCATTTGGCATTGACTGTTGCAACATTTCTGCATTGGGGGGCACCTTACTACACAGGGGTGGGGGGGGCACACCTGACTGTTGCTATAAGTATAAGTAGGATGGTGGGGCACACCTGACACGTTTACTCATTTGCTAGGACTGTACTGGTATGTCGGGTACATCATTTCAGTCTGTGGACTTACCTATCGTGCTGGCTAGAGGCATACCAGTGTACTACAAATCTTAGCTTTCACTACCTACATATTAGTTTCTGATTTCCTAGACTTCACAACTTACATCCAATTGCCTGGCTTGCTGTAGTCTGTCTGTGTAGGCCTGGGGGAGGGTTACGCATAGGGCTCATTCAGATGCCATAGTACAGCATTTGTTTGTGTTTGTCTACACCTGCTGGCTATCCTGCTGGCTGTGACTGTTGTTGGGTATGTGCCCCCCCAACTGGCATGTGTGTGTCACTTAGCTTGTAGGTGTCCCAGTATTGGGGGTGGTGCTGCAGGGTTGCCTATGTCAGATGCACATAGTACACGCCCTATACATGTCTGAGCACAGGTAGTGTCATGTTTGGCATCTCTTTTACTGTATGTGCGAGTTGGAGAGAGGTGTCATTCCCTGGGTCACTACTGTGTCAGTGCATGTGCTATGCCTTGCCTCTTTGCCAAGGCCAGGGCATACTGGGCATCCATCTTTGTGCCTACTGGGGCAGGCTCAGGGTGTTCTTCTTCCAAGTCACTCTGTGCCTGTGTAGGCCTTGGCACTGGTGGGGGGCTGTGTGGCCCTGCCTTATTGCTGTTCCTGCTGCAGCTGTTTCCACATGATCATATTGTGTAGCATGGCACATACAAGGACAATTTGGGTACATGTAGTTGGTGAGTACTGCAAGGCTCCACCAGATGTGTCCAGGCACTGGAACTGTGACTTGAGCATCCCAAACACACGCTCTATTATGATTCATGTTTGTGCATGCACCTCATTATGGAGTTCTTGTTCAGGTGTGTGTGCATTTCTGATGGGTGTCATCAGCCATGGCTCCAGTGCGTATCTAGCATCCCCCACTAGGTGACTGTATGGGATATCTCCACTGGCAAATGTCTGATACAGCTGCGTCAGATGCCAGATGTGGGAATCGTGGTAGCTTCCAGGGCAGCCAGCACATGCATTCATTATTATGCCCTGAGCATCACACATGACCTGGCAGTTGATGGAGGTGAAGCCCTTGCGGTTGATGTAGACCTTACCGCACTCACTTGGTGGTGCTTTAATACGTATGTGTGTGCAGTCTATTACACCCACTACCTCAGTGTATTCTGCTATTTGGTGGAAGTGACGCATATTGCTGGCCAACATCTCATGGGTGATGGGGATATATACGTGCTCACCGACATGTACTGACATGGCATCCATGAAATGGTGGAGTACCCTGGATGCTGATGCCTGTAAAATCCCCATCATATCCCCAGTTGGCCTTTGGAATGTACCTGTAGCTAGTATTCTTAGCCCTAGACATACCTTGGTATCCACTGGGATGGGTTCCCCTCTGTTAGTTCTGTGTGTGAGGCATGGTCTGCACAGCTCAACAATTTGCTGTAGGAGGTCCCTGTCCACCCTATAGCGCTCCACTTTCTCCAGATCATGTAGCCCTTGGTAGGTTACCCTGGGTCTATACACTCTTCTCAGTCTCCTCACTGAGGGTTGTTTAGCAGCATTCATATCCTCACCACCCTCAGCCTCTTGCACATGCTAGTTTATGATAACAAATGCAGCCCCTAACATTTTTTCTCTTGCTTTCATTTTGTAAAATTTCCCTGTCTGTATAGACCGGTGGTGCAGAGGTTTTGGGTAAAACAAGGGGGACAGGTGTTTGCCTAGTTTATAGTGGTGTGCTGGGCTGGGCTGCTGCCTGTGTAACTGGCTGTTCCTGATACATTTAACATTTCAGCTAATCTAGTTCTCCTTGATTACCTTCCTACTGCTGTTTTCCCTTCCCATTGCCTCCTTGTTTAAGCCTGTGTGTGCGCCGCGCAAACAGAGTGCTCAAATGTGCACAGAGCTGCTATTTCCTAGTTTAACTTCCTTTTTCTACCTGTAAGACCCGGTGCATGGCAGACATACCCACTTACAATTTGTAAAGAGTGCTAGGGAGTTTGGACACACCTCTAGCTTAGCTGTGCTAAGCTAGGAGCAGTCCCTAGCCACAGGTCTCCAATCCGCTTACAGTATGTCTGACACACACCCCCCCATGATGCAAACTATATCCTAGTCTTACACCCAGCTATTTATACTCTTACACTTTTGGGACCTGCCTCACACCCTGGGAATATCTGGGATTCACTATATTTCCCTCATTTGCATAGAATTGCCTACTAATGCATAGTTACATGTCCCACACTGAGCCTCCCCCCTTAGCTACCACTGTCCACTGGCCAAGTTGTCTTTTGCCTGCCATTGACTTGCATGGCAGAATACTGATTTTTGTTAGAATTCTCATTTTCAGTTCATTTTATTATTTTCCCCGCGATCCCGTTTGTGCGCCACTGCCTTATGCTTAAACAGACGAGATCGGCGAAAAAAAATAAAAGTTGTTTTATTTTTTTTAAACAGTTTGCATTGTCAATGGCCTTTTACTTAGCCATTGACATGCTTTCTCAATAATATGCAGTCTTTATTTGGAGCCGTCATAGCTCCGTTTTGGAATTTGCAGAAATGTACTTGGTTACCAACCAAGTACATTTCTGCAGATAGCATTAGTCTTGTACGGACTATTACAAGCTTCCTGGATTGCAAAATCACCTCATTTGCATGGATTTCTCCTGGAAATGAGGCAATTTGCATACCAGGGCTTAGTCCATTCAGGATTAGTGCTGGAGCTCTCGTGCATGCCCCTGCAAGCTGTTCCTGGATCGCACGGCAGACATATTGCCTGTGTGGACTCCTGCACTCATCTTGAACTCTATGCAAGCTTTTGAGAATCTGGGGGCTTGCTTCATGTGTCATCTGTCTCCCTTCTACAGTAGCAAGCAATTCACTTGATATGGTAGAGCATGTATTTTATTGTAAAGTACTCTAAAGTATTATGCCTTTAGATGAGAAGTTAAACAGTGGCTCATCACCTGCAAGAATATTTAAGCATCAAGCTCATGATCAGATAAAGACATGTTTATTCTATTTAGGCATTAATTAATTAATTAATTAATTAATTCATTCATTCATTCATTCATTCATTTATTTAATTTGTTTAGCTGAATAATTGAGCTAAGCAGTATATCCCTTTTCAGCAGAATCCCAAGGGGTAAAGCTCCACATTATAAGTACAGTAGGTTATTAAGAACATGCATACGCAGTACTATTACCAGGGGGAAAAAACATAAGTCAGGCTATCCTTTTACATATTTACATGTCAACAGAGACTAGATGAGAAAAACTTCTCAGTATAACTATTGCAAAAATATCAACTGGTTATAATAGTTTGTATAGTTGTTCAGGAATGAAGTATTAATACCAACGTTAGGATACTGTAAGACCTACCTTATATCATTATTAACAGGATTATAAGCATATCATCATATTTTTAGTGAAATAGCTAGTATGTTTTGAATAACTGTCATATAGAAAGTGGAAGAATGAAGGAGAGGAGAAAATAAGTAAAGTAAATATGCAAATGAGTCAAGAATCAGACTGAAAAGGAGTGTAATATGGGAGGTAAGAATAAAGAGATGTGTGGAGAGGTATGAGGTTAGTATAGTATAGAGTAAGGTAAAGTAAAAAGGTAAGTTGAAATTTAATTTTAACTGATAAGAAGGTGTTGAGAGAACTAACTAGAATGTAACTGTTTTGAGATTCACTTTATTCAACAACATGAACTTTAGCTTGAATGGAATACTTTCAGCATTATGAGAATTTTTTAGAGTTGGATTCTGCTTTAATGTTTGTCAGAAGATAGTTTGATACATAAAATAGAAATAGGTGACAAAGAAAGCTTCACAGATACACAATTTAAATATTCTGCAATGTGATGTAATGTCTGAATTGTGAGGAGAGAAAGAAATAGGTGACAAAGAAACTTCGCAGATACACAATTTAAATATTCTGCAATGTGATGTATTGTGTGAATTGTGAGGAGAGAGAGAAATAGGTGACAAAGAAATTTTGCAGATACACAATTTAAACTTTCTGCAATGTGATGTATTGTCTGAATTGTGAGGAGAGAGATAGGTGACAAAAAAGCTTCACAGATACACAATTTAAACATTTTGCAATCTGATGTATTGTCTGAATTGTGAGAAGACACATTTATCTTTTTTTCCACATTCCCACTCTTGTACAATGGTTATTGATACTCCCCTTCCCCTTAGATAGTTGATGGACTCACTCATTTATCACAGCTGTGGAAAACTGGCTACCCATATTGTTTCTCTGGAAGGTAAGATTCATGTACCAGTAGAGGTTTTCTTGTCTACTAGGAGGGTGCTGATTTTATTTATGTATTTATTTATTCATTTATTTATTTACTTTATGTTTCTAATCTCTACCCCCAATGACTTTTGTGCTACACCACAGTTGCTGTCTGAGGTGCATGCATGCTACAACACATGCTAAAGCACCTGACAAAATAATGCACCACTAGCAAAATATGCATGCCTGGATCTCTGCTGCTGGTAATTCATCTGCACTCCTGCAGGTGTTTCTAATGTGGCAAGATGAGCTACTACTCTGCCTCCATGATCTGCAAGTCAGCATCAAGCGCTCAGTCTCATCTTGCTCTCGTCCAGTCCTTCAATCACCCTGCTGCTTGATGAACACTGGCCATCTAGGGTGGAATCAAAACTTTACCCCTGAAGTTTGATAAAAAAAAAAAAAAAAAGCATTTGTCTTAATCTCAGAAAGGGATCTTTTTCATAGTCGATCCTAGAAACAAGGCAAAGAGGTTGCTAATGCAATCTGCAAACACAAGGCCATGGTAGAATGAAAATGTATTTACTTTCATTAATTATTTATTTGTTTTGTTTATGCTATCTAGGTAGGTGAACAGGGGTGAACTCATCCAATGACCCAGTTTAGTTACAACTCAGCCCATAAATACACAGACATTTAGATTTAAATTTCAGTGATAGCAGGGTAAAATATACTGCGGTGGTGGTGCTGCGGTAGCATTGTCACCTCACAGTAAGACATTGTCCCATTCGATTCTCAGCTAGAGCGTCTTCTGTGTGGAGATATGCATGAATGGGCGTACCTTCGTTGAAGGTTGTGCGTCAGAGCTGGCAACTCAGCATGTAAAAATCTACTGCCAATCATTAGCGGACCGGAGTTCCGCCGTGGCGACCCCCTTAACTGGGAAAAAGCCGAAAGACACAACAGCAGGGTAAAATATACAGAAGCCACATCTCTAAATAGTCTTCTCTATATGTATATAACCTTACAGGGCTAAAAAGGATAGCCTTTTAAGGGCTGATGTAAATTAGAAAATCTATAAACATTTGTTTTATTGCAGGAAATAATTGGGGATAATCATCATCATCAATATAATTGTCATCATCATTATTATAAATGTCATTATTTTTCCTTTTATTCTTTTTTTCAGTAAACGTATTTGATGTTATTCTAATGTATCAGGCAGGTTATTTATTTATGTTATTTTATTTACATTTGATAACTTGATAGAAGGTTGGACAGTAGACACTTTTCACCCTTGGCCTGTGCCCAAAATGAAATTGTTTAGTATAAGTAATCAGAGGATATTGCGGTATTTAGAAATAAATTTTTCATAATGCAGACAGAAAAAGACAGTAAAATACAGATTTACAAATATTTTGAGTAGACAAATATTTGCAACACAGATAGAGAGTTCAGCTTTGCAAGCAATATTTTGAATGCATGAAAGCACCGAGGTTGACAGTGTCATCTTCATTCAACAGTGGGTTTACAGTATGTTGTGGTAAATTTATTTTTATTTTACATTTGTTGACCAGGATTGTCCAACTGAGCTGAAGAGCCCTTTTTCAAAGGAGGCCCAGGGAGAAAAGTTCCAACATATTATACAATTTTCCTTATAAATTAGCATTAAACAGCAATGTTACAGGATTATTACAAGGCATTAAGTAGCAATAAAATGTTATACAGTGTCAATAATCAGGAGTATAGCATAACTATTAAAAGATATATAAAAAGAAATATGTCATTAAGATGAGTATAGTTTTTGGGGTAAGTGGTTACAAAAACCCAGTTTTATCATGATGTAGTTGCATGAAGGCAAGACAATTACAATAGAAAGTTTCTCTGAGGCAATTTGGTTAACATATTTTAGAAGACAGTAGAAAGAGTAGTCAAGGAAGATTAGAGAGAGCTAGTGAGAAGAGTGAGTTAAGGGCAGAAAGTAGATTACGTTATGAGAAGTAGGGGATGTTAAGGAGGGAGAGTGCAGTGGCAGGACCAGTGACTTTTAAAGTGTTCTTTGGTGGCTGTCTTAAATTGTTTAGGAAGTGTAAGTTAAATGCTTTGTGCATTAAAGTTGCCAGTACAGAGCCATTCAGGAACATTAAAACTCATCAAAATAATATAATATCTATATTACAGCTTTTGATGTCAAACCAGAAAGAAGAATAAAATGCATATTAAGGAATGTAAACATAACTGCAACATGAGTACTATACAAAGCATCAGTACTGTGGTGAAGTGTTTGAAATTATTTCCTTAAACTTGTTTAGGCTAAAAGAAATATTGAGTTAACAACTAATAAATGTCTCTTGGCCACTACTGTATATTTATATAATTTGTTCACATATATAATGCTGTATGATTATTTTGCCATTTGGCCTAGCTCTTGACTCAAAGCAGTTCATTGTTTAAGACTATGTTTAAACCAGTTAAAGCACATAAATAAACAAATAAATACATACATACAAACATAAATAAATAAATAAATATCATTAAGTTCAAAATTACAAAATCCAGTTGGCAGACTACATAGTACAAATATTTAGCTTATATAGCATTGATATTGTGTTATTTTAATCCATGAACACTTTATCTGATAACATCGTGAAATGGTGAGTTGTACCTCAGTTAATAGAATAACAATATTGACACAAGAAAATAAACCAGACAGGTAGAACAATGCAAATATAGTACAGTCATATACAATAAACTGTGTTGGAATACAATAAACTGAGCTTGAATGAGCATTCTTATTTATTTATCATTTTTGCTTACTGGGAGGTGCACTGACCAATACTGTCAAATGCAAAACATTTCACAAACAAAAAAATTTAGAAATGTAAGCAATAACAGAGTAGTTCAGACTAATTACATAGAAAATGCATATATGCACTCTAGTGAACAAGCAGAGTGCAATGTACAATCAATCAGAGTATAATGTACAATATATACATTAGTTTCTGAAGTGGATTAATCTTCAGAGACTCTTAAGAGAGGAGAAGAGACTCAGAAAGGAGATAGGTCTTAATTTAGTCTTAATTTACAATTAAGTCATTTACAGCAGTGACCACAACATAGCCTTCGGTGTACATCGTTCATGATTAGATCATACATAGTAGTGAAACAAAAAATACCACAATGAAACACTGTCTATCTCAGAACAGATTTGGGATCATCAAATCTTTATTTGCACCAGAGCAAAATGCTACGCTGCACAGATGTGGTGTAACACCATTACAAAAATCTGTTTGTATCATTAGTAAATACTAGACAGTCTACAAAAAGACTATTACATGCCTAGCCAATAACCAGCAGTGAGAATCAAGCGCTGTGTTTTATGCCTGCAAGGGAAATTCCTTAACCGTTAAGCCAACCCTATGAATAACCTGAACACTATTAGAAACTAAATGTGGAAAAAGTTTTATACTTAAGCACAAGGATAGCAGTATCCTAAAAACAGCCTTATCTTTTATCAAAGTTCATTTCTCTAAAATAGGGAAAGATGAAAGACCTGTTTATCTGCTACGGGAGGTTAGTTTTAAAGATCCTACAATTTAGATCATTCATACTATGGGAATATGTTGCTGTTTATGAGGAAAGTTTGCAAAAGTATTTTTTCTCCATGAGTAGGATAAAATCCTGGTCTTTTTAGAATAACAGCACCTTGGTTTTAGTTTCAGAGAAAAACTGGGTGGCTGTGGTGGTGCAGTGTTATCGTTGCCACCTCACCTCAAGAGGTTCTATGGTTCGATTCTCAGCTAGCGTGCCTTCTGTTCCTACATGTTCTACTGTGTGGGGTTTCTTCTGGGTGCTCTGGTTTCCTCCTACATACCAAAGACATGCTGCAGGTAGACTGGACACTCTAAATTGGCTCTAGGTGTGCATGCGTGTACTTTCTGTGGCAGGATGGGCACTGAGCTGGCAGCTCGACACTGTAAAACTCCACAGCCAATTGCTCTGCTGTAGTGAACCCTAATGGGGAAGCCAAAAGAAGAAAAAGAAAAAAAAAGTTTTAGGGTCAGGGAGAATAATATTATGATTTCATATCAATCCCGTTAGTTAAAGGGTACAGTAGCTGAGGTGCAGGAGTTTAAATGTGAGATAAAAGCTTGAAATGGTGGTCTGACTGTAAAGAAAATTCACTTTTTTATGGAACGTATATGCTGTTCATGATTATCAGACAGCAAGATAAATCTACAAATTCTGTTGACTGGTGCCCTTTGTGTGTGCTGAATTACATACCATGAATTAATGCATGTCCTTTAAGGATGAGTACAATGATGCCTGCAGCCACCTGAGTCTCAAGGTGATATGGTTATTTTAAAAGAGAGTTTGAATTGTTGCAAACATTATCTGTACTTAATTCAGCATAATAGTAAAAGGACAATGTGGTATCCATCCACAGGCTGAAGTATTTCTGTAATTGTATTTGATATATGGCATTGTTCAAATGGTCCAGAACCAATACTGGGGCACTATTATTTTATGTATGTGACATTCTGAAGATAATGATAGCTGTTCTCTTCATAGATTCATTAGTTTTCCTTTTATTTGACTTTTTTTAACCCAGTTTATGGCCAGCGATGACTATTCAGAAGCTCAGCTACATCATCAGACACTGAAGGAGACTAGCAATGTTCCCCATTAAGTGGACTTTCTCCGCATGTCCCAGGTAAAAATTTGCAATGACATATACAGTCATCTAGACTGATTTTAAAAGTTGCCACAAAATTACTCTGCTTGACAGATTAGGGCAGCATTTACCAAAACGAGGGTATACAATGGGTTAGGTACTGTCACATTTTTTAATTTCTCCACAACTTTTGAGTTTCTAATATCATGATAGGAATGAGTTCCATTTCTAAGTCAAAGTATGATTAAAGTTCATGAAATGAGTACTGTTTCAATATTTGATGTTCGCCAAAAGTGCTTTTCGTAGCACCTACAATGTGCCCAGAACTTGCTCCTTCTGCAATTCATACTGAGTTACATGTATCAGTAACATATCTAAACATGACTGTAAATTATCTTTTATGAGATCCATTACTTTACTACTACTGGAACTGTCTGGGTATCTTTCTTCCACATTGCCCTTGTTTCTGCTTGTCAGTCCTTATACTTTATGACTTTGTGTCACTCTTTACATAAGACACTTTAATCACAAGGTGTAGCAATTTCAATGATCAAGGCTACTTTTGTTTTATTTTCCTGTACTACTATATTTGGTTTTCTCACATCTATTTTTTGAATTGCTGGTAATAGGTGATCTCACGTGATATAAATTTCAGAATTTTCTATAATGCTTTGTGGCTCATGTTTCCAATGCTTCTCAGCTATATCAATATTATAATGTTTGCACAATCCCCAGTGCAACAGTTTTGCTACATGCCTTTCAGTATACAGGCCTTTTGCCATTAGTGCATCACACCCAGCAACAAGATGTGCAACTGTTTCCATTTCTGTATTACAAAACCTCCATTTGTCTGCTTCTCTGACATGTTCAATGGACTTTGTAAACCAATGAGTATGTAGTCCTCTTTCATGAGCTGTCAGTATTAACCTTTTGTCTTTTGGTTGACGTTCACCTGTCCTTAACCATTCCTGCAATAAATCTTGATCAACATGGGATTGCTCCAGGAGTTTTCTGTACTTGCAACTATACTTATACATTTTCTACATTTCTTGCCTTCTCATCTGATCCTTCACCTTATTCTTTCTTTTGTTTTTTGGCATATACAGTTGCTGCTTGTTTTTTTTTTTTTTCTGTTACTGATTTGATTTCCATTCCTGCTTGACATTGACATGTTTCTGCTAAACTAAGCAGGAAATTCATCTTCTACTTGCTTTCCTCATGTTTCAAACTTTCTTTATGTTTGGATCTTGTGAGGTCAGCATACACACACACATATATATATATATATATATATATATATATATATATATATATATATGCAGTTCTACAATTGCAGATCTATACATGTAATCAATAGCAAGGAGGCCCATACTTCCTTTAGAATGGGGTAAATTGGTATACACTGATTTTTATAAATCATTTGATAAGCATGAATCATTTTTTCTTGTTTTCCTGTTCATCTGACACAGTACCTTTTGGGGCCAGTCAATCACCCCAAAGCTGTAAGGTAGGACAGGAACAGCAAATCAGTTTATAGCTTGGACTTTGTTGCTAGATGTCGGAGCTGTTCTCAGTATTAATGTTAGTCTTCTAAAATATTCCTTACTAAGGTTTATTCACATTTATTCATGTATTATTGTTGATCCTTCCACTTCCAAGTATTTATGGAGTCCCTCTTGCTGTGAGACTGACATTTTCTTGGTGCTGCAGCTTTCCATCTTTAAAGGTTGCTTTTGCATGTTTATCAAGACCAAATGACACTCGTATATCATCTGAGAAAGTTTTGACCACTTGCAGTTGTGCCTTCAGTTCCTCATCTGATGAACTATACAGTTTTAAATCATCTACAAAAAGAAGATGAGAAGTCTTTACTCTGCTGTTTTCTGGCAGCCAAACTGTAGCCATGACTTAATCTATTAAGTAGGCATCTTAATGGGTTAAGGACAAGGCAGAAGAGCAGTGGTGACAAAGAGTCACCCTGAAATATCCACCTTTGAATTTGTATCCTTGGGATAACAATTTATACTTTATCATGCTTTAGCTGCAAAGTGGTTTGCCACTGGCTCACCGTCACTGTAATGTAACTGATCAGTGTAGGGTGTAGCTTCTACATTTTAAGCACTCTTTTATCCATGAATGTAAGATGCTGTGAAATACTTTTTTGTAATCTACATATGCCATAATTAGATTCTTCCCCTTTTTACAGTTCTCCATTATGACTTAATTTAACAACAAATGATCCTTTGTTACAAATTACTTTCTTTTCTTACCCTTTTGTTCTATTGCCATGATTGAGTTTTCTTCTAAATGACTATAAACTCTGTTGTCATCAATCCCAGTGTATAGTTTATACATTTTTGGAAGGCGAGTTATTGATTTAGAGTTTTTAGTATATCTTGCAGATTCACACTTAATGAGGAGTATCATTTTTCCTGTTGTTAACCAGGTTGGCATCTGTTCGGGATACACATATTAGTAGTTCTTACCCAAGGCTAAATCTTCATGAAAAAATGTTAAAACTTTTAATTCAAAGTTAGGTACTGCATCTGGGCCTGGGGTTTTGCAGTTAGGAGCTTTTCTTAATTTTATCTCAATTTCTCTGGCCATTATTTCATCAAATTTCATATACTGTACATTTGAGCTAACTGTTCTTTTTTTTACTTTTCTATCCATTTAGCAGTTTTATTATGTTCCACAGGATCTTCATAGATATTTCTCCATACTGTGTATATTTCTTTTTTGTGTTGGGGGGTCTATTCCTTTTGCATTGTTTCCCAATTCTCTATAAAACTTTTTTGGGCCATCAGTAAATTGCTTATTTTGTACTTTTCCTTTACATTTATCTGCATGTCTTCTAAGTTTTTCTGCCTTTGCTGATATTTTTAGTTTCCTATTTGTAATAGTGTACAATAGATCCTGGTATGTTCTGAGACTTTATATTGCTTTTATCACTTCTAGACTTCTAAGTATTTTTGTTGACATGTTCCCACTTCTGTACTCTTAACAGAGACGCTTCTTTTCTTAATTGCTTTACACTTTTGTCTGTTTAATACTTCAGTAATGGAATTTGATTTCTCCCTCTCTTTCCCTTACTGTCCTGTGTCTTTTGTGGTAGGACTGTATCTGTTATTAATTTAGCTGCATAGTAATATATCCTATTTACTTCTGTTATATTGCATGGATATCTATGAACAGTCTTGATTACAACGTTCATTTGTTTTATCAGACTTCAAACATTTTGGGCCTTATTGACTTTCTGTAGTCTATTTCCTTCATTAATCTTAAGCTAGTTTGACATAATGGTTAAGATATCTGCCTAGTACTAATATATGGACCTTTATCTATCCATCTCTATTAAACCTAGCAATTATTCCCTTAGATCATTTACTTCTAAACTAAGGGCACAGTCATTGTTCTCTGTTTCCTGTAGGCATTCTGCAGAAAGTTCCAGACAATCTTCCTGTGCCATATTCTCTTCAACTTCATCCTGTGTCATTCTTCACTGCTTCATATGGGAAGTCACTATCATTGACTGCGTCAGAGTTGCCAGTTTCCTGTCTGTTCCCTTGCTGTGCAACTCCAACTGAACTTTTGAATTGGTTTCCTACTGAAGGTGCCAAAGTAGCTCTATATGGCAACTGATTAGATGCTTCCTGCTATACTGGTTTCTCTTTAATTTGGGGATTCTATCATGCTGTGATGTTATCAGAGTTAGATTTTCTACACTAAATCCTTCACTTCACTGGTAATCAATAACTTCAGTTTCTATTTCTTCTTCATTGCTAATCCTCTTTTCTACTTTCCCCCTTTGTTTTCTTATTTTTTTGTATTGTAAAATTTTCCATATCTGGATACATTTGCCTGTATTTCTCTTCAAATACTGTATCTTTGGTACTGCTTTTTTGTATTGATTAGTTTTGTTTTATCCTTTGAATAAGTATTGCACCATATTAAATCTCTTTTTTTTCCCATATCCATATTTTTTCTTCAGATATCTCCTGCTCCTCGTATTTCTCCTTACTTGGCAGACTCATCGTTCCATCATGCTGTGACATAACCTACGTTAGACTTTCTACACCAAATCCTTCACTTCAGAGGTATTCCATAACTTGGCTGCTTCTATTTTTTTAACTTCTACTTTACTAATCTTCTGTTCTACAGTCCCCATTTGTGATCTTATTTTTGTGTTGTGAAATTTTCCATATCTAGTTACCTTTGCCTATATTTCTCTTCAAATATCTTTGGAGCTGCTATTTTTGTATTAATTATTTTGACTTTCCCTTTTGAGTAAATATTGCACCATATCAGATCTCTGTTTCTTTCCCATGCCCATATTTCTTTTTTAGGGTTCTTATTACCAGATCGCAGATGCAGTTTGTCGAATGCATTTTGATCGAACCAAAAGGAGCGAAAAGGCAAAATAGTGAACCGGCTTTTCAGTGAATTCTTTCCCTGGGAAAGAATTCACTCGGCCACTTTCATTACTTTGCCATTTTTGGCACTGTAGTGCGATCTCTGAGTTGGTATATTTAAGTAGGGGGTGTGGGGGTGAAGCCCCCCACATTATGTAATGTTTTAAAGTATTTTTTTTTTTATTTCAGAACAAAAAAAATCACCGTTCTGAAGTTTTGATGTAAGCTTTCGCTTACATGGGGTCAATTATTTATCATTCACTTTTGTAAGCGTGCAATAATATAATATAGGCCCCTTTTTTATACCTTTCAAAAATCTCTAGATTTTGTTCTTCATATTTTTGCACTTCCTCAGTTGCTTCTTTTTCCAAATGGCTCAAGGTTTCTTGGATTATGTAGTGTTTTTCATAAATCTGTTATATTAATGAATACACATTTCCATTTGAAGCTTCAGACAGTAATTTCTCTCTTAACATTTTGTACATCTTCAGTTTGGAAATTCTAGGCTTCTTGCATAATAATAATAACAATGCATAATTTCTTTCTTATCCTCATTAATCTACAATATGGTGACCATCCTCCCCCTGATCCTGATCTAAACCCATTGTAGTAAGGTTTCCATGTCTTGATGATTCTATACTGTCATTTTGTCTAGTCCTGGCACCAGTTCTTCCACCAGAATTGGGCACTTTTTAATCCTGGGTCTTGTGCACCCAGCTGTCTTTTATTGTTTTTTAACCTACTCCTGTCCATGATATATGCTATATAAAATGGAGTCTATATATGAACATTGTTTTGGTGAGATTTTGTAAAAACAGAGTCCACCTCATAAATGTACTCACTAGGACTTGAGGTTGAATTTAATTCTAGCAAAACTACTCTCCTTTGCTTGCTGATTTTATCATCTCTCCATACAGTCCCCTTAGGTATCTCTAATACCATTTTGGTGTTGTTGATGTAGTAATATAGATTTAGGTATGTTGAATGCATGTTTGCTTCACCACTGGTTCTATTTAGGTGAAAGAGTTCAAAGAGTGCCGGGTCATTCATATCATGAAAAGCTAAGGAGAAATTATCTTTCAGGAGTCTGTATGACACTGAGTATTGGAAATGGAATTTTAATCTGTCATAGTAGCTAGGGGTACTGAGATCTTTCTGTGAGGAAATGTTGAGGTCTCTAAAGCTGATTAAGGTACTTAGTGAGTTACATGCCAAAGCTTACATTATATTCAATGACGGGCCTAATAAGGATTGAATAAAGTGGGAGTATTACTTCTTTGGACCTTGATGACACACTTTGAAGAATTTTCAAGGTAGAAGGATTTTCTAAGAAGGACATTGGCTTGGTGGTCAAAGGAGAGTCTATTATCAACATGCTTACACAAGTCCCTTATTACTGTGTCAAATTTAAATTGAATGTTGGTGGTTATGTCTTATAGTGTAGCGAGCAATTATATAAAACAGGTTATGGAGAGAAATTAGACAATTGCACTTGGGATAATGGGCCTCACCAGAGGCCAAAAATTGGTTTTCAAGAGGAGTAAAAACTTGAAAGACTTATCAGAGAAGAGCCTTTCTCCCCGGGCCTCCACTAAAAATAGGCTCTGTCCTAGTCGGACTTTCCCAGTCAACAAATGTTAAATAAATAAATAAATAAAAATAAAATAAAGAGTGAGCATTTAGTTATGAAAAAATGCTGCATGTACAAGGAATTCAGGTTTATATTAGATGTTAACATCACATTGAAAAGCTACTCAGAGTTATTTTATGCAAAATGAATTACAGTTGTGGTACCTGTGGGGTGCGTATAGCTGGCAATTTGCATGACTTGCTCTTTATTTTACATAGGAAAGGTTGAGAGGACACTCCATAAAAGAATTTACAAACATTTATACACAATTAGGAATAAGGCTGAAACTGATGCCCTATTCAAACATTCTAATGTTTATCAAATGTTTCAAAAAATCTTTCCATTCCAAAAAAGGTACCCCAAATGAAAAAGAGGCAGAAGTTGGCTCACAGACAGGATCCAGGAAGTTAGAATTGGGGAGTTCACCTCTACAAAGAGGCCAGTCACAAGTGGAACCCCTCAGGGATCAGTCCTTGGACCTCTCCTTTTTGGCATTTACTTCTCAGAAGTCAAAGCCAATGTCAGTGGTCTCTGGCTAATTAAATTTTCAGATGATTGCAAATTTGGAGCTGTCATTGAATCTCACACTGACACAAATGTGCTAAAAGAGGGGCTGACACAGACTAACAACTGGTGTCAGAGTCATGGACTAAAACTAAATGCCAAGAAATGCATAATAGTATCCTTTGGGAAGTCATCCATCCCTGGTAACTATCATATTGACAACACAC
Organism: Protopterus annectens; assembly: GCF_019279795.1. Lineage (NCBI taxonomy): Eukaryota > Metazoa > Chordata > Ceratodontiformes > Protopteridae > Protopterus > Protopterus annectens. The sequence goes on along the minus strand of NC_056744.1, from coordinate 679,766,621 downwards.
TCCTTAGAGTTGACCCAGTAGTCAGGAACTTAGGAACACACATACATTAGATAGTAATCTAGCCTTTGATCATCACATGTCTAGAGTGGTGAGGAAATTATTCTATGTTTTGCAACTTATAAACAATGGTCTGGCATCTAAGTACAAGGAAGTCATTATTCCACTGTATTCGGCATTCATCAGACCTATCATTGAGTACAATGCCCCTTCGTTATGTACCTAACCAGGCAAATTCAGCAATCAGAATGTCCACAGAGGTTCCTCACTAAAGGAATACAGGGCGTAAGTAATATGTCCTATGCAGACTACCTCAAGTCCCTATTTCTGTATTCTGTCTCCTACAGGCTTTTGAGGGGAGATCTATGCCTGGCATACAGGACGTTGTCAGACTCCACTCTGATGGACATCCTGCCTATCCACAAAACAAACAGCACCAGAATTACCCGTTGTAAAGACTTAAACCTTGCCTGTGATATAAGTAGGACCTGCCGGAGAGATAGATATGTATCCCAGAGACTACCCCGTGTATAGAACAGGCTCCACATCCATGTGAAGCAGAGTTTCTCCCTAAGCCAATTCAAGTGCAACTTGGACAATTGGATGGGAAACCAGAAATTCATTCCTGGTTTGGCACCTATGTCTCTAATGGACAGAGGTAATCTGTAAATGGTTCATCTTCCAGGCCCATGCTTACACTTATCAAGGGTATCAGAACATGTCAGAGATTTGGGATGCATGGCTAGGCTTAAAAAGATCCTTGTGGTCATTAGCCTAGTAAACACCTATGAACCTATGAACCTATGACAAATTAGAGATCAGGGATCCTCACTGGCCTCTTTTACTGAATGTTACTCAAGCCCTGGGTTAAATGACCAGATTTCATTAAAATATGTTTTTAGGATTAAAATCATTTAAATCAAGATAATCTATGTAAATTAAACAAAATAGTTAATGGGTTATTAACATATTTTCAATATATTCTGTATAAAATGAATTAATAAAATGGTATTTGATATTGTGTATTTTTGTTTTCAATGTGTCTTGTATTTATGCTCTTTAACATTGGTTTTGTAAGGGTTAAATTCTGTTACTTCTGACTGGCCATTAGTCATCACATGATAGGTGGCAACTTTGTAAAACAGAAAGTTATAAAACAGGAAGTGACAGGATTCCATAAAGTTTACAGAAGCTACTTTTGGACAGTGCAGTACACCAAAGGAAGACTTCAGCGCACCTGCTGTGGACGCAGTTTCAGAAAACACATTGAAGGCAGTCTGAGCATTTAGCTATTCAGCATAGGATATTTAAAAATTCTGTGCACACTTATCTGATTCCAAATCACATCATGTGCACACAACACAACTTAAATGTACCATACTGCCATGCTGACTCTGTTTCTAAAATCCTCAGAGTATGCTTTACAGACCCAAGGAATTAAAGCTATTACTATGGAGAACTCCATAACAAAAGAAGAAAATAAAAGTACATAAAAATTCAACCTCCTGTTAATGAACTGCAACAGGCTGCAGTGATCAAAACACAATTGTGGCTGTGGCTGTGCACACTATTAGGCAGACAACTAGAGTCAGAGCAAGACTGCAACTAAACCAGTATTCAGACCAGCAGATAATTGACAGATAACTTGTGCAGGCTGTCTGCAAAGTGTGTGCACCACACATGTCTGTACCGATCCTATGAGGAATCCTCATCCCCCCTTGAAACCAAAGTGTGTCTCAGTCTGGGTGTACTTGCACCTGGAAAATTCTAGAGACATATGGGGGATGCTATGGGAGTATTACAGACACCTGCCAGCCTTATCCTGGCAAAATTCCTGGAAGCAATGTGCAGCAAGGTGGATTACTACATACACTTTCTATCCATATCCATGGAGTGGAGAACTGTAATGTACCAGTTCAATTACACTGCAAACTTCCCACATGTACTCAGTGTAATAGACTGTAGACACATACCTATCAAGACATCAGTACATGCTGAAGCAAACCAATAGATAAACAGAAAGGGATGGCCATCCATCAAATGCTAGGTTGTGTGTACAGCAGATGGCAACATAGCAAACATCATGGCAACAGACCACAAAAAAATGAGCTGATGTTGCCAGGCAACAAAACTAAAATCAAAAAGAACAACTCAAACAACTCCAAGGCAGCTAAAGGAGTCAGTTCACAGTCATGGCACTTTAAAGTACAATCTTTAATGAATTTTAACTCAGGAATCCTTAAACTTGCTTACAGATCATAAACTGATGAATTTACTTTGCAGTCCATCTGGGAAATGGGCTTGTGCTTACCATATTGAAGAAAGCTGGATCATTTCAAATTGCTTTTGACAAAAAGTAAAGAATTCAGAGCAGTGCTACATACACATTTTCCATCCTAAAGGAGGGAAGGGGAAGTAAACCCCTAATGATCCAGCTGTGTTCAATAGGGTAAGCACAAACTCAATTCCAAGGTGAACTACAAAGTAAATTCATCAGTTGTTTTTTTGATCATGGCACCACACCCTGAAAGTGTCCATTATACTGCCATATCAAGGGAAAGGTGGACTGAGGGCTACATTCCAGCAAGGTGACATACTGGCAGGACTACTACTGTGTAAGTGCAGGAGCACAGCTAGGATGTAAGACAAGGATACCCTTCAGAAAAATGTCCATTCTGACCAAATTTATTTATTTATTTTATTTTATTTATTTTACATTTGTTTACTGGGCTAGTCCAACTGGATACATTTCCATTTTCAGCAGTGGCCCGGGGAGAAAAGCTCCACATTGAAGTTAATACAAAGTCTTTTACATAAAGAAAGTAATTAGTTAGTAAAATACATCAGAAATAAGGTTTATTCTAAATTCTAGTAAATAAAAAATATTAATAAGTAAGCACATTAACTCAAATTTCTTTACAGTACAAGATTGGAGAGATTATACTTTAGTAAAAACATTCAAGAAGAGTTTAATTAAAAGTAAGTGTAAACCATAGAGAAGTATATACATTCAGAAGACAGCCTACATACCAACGGACAGGTAGAGAAAAATCTACTCAAGGGCAAAGAGTAGAAACAGGAGAGAGAAAGGAGATTTAGAGAAAAGTAGTTAGTAGAATCATGAGATTAGTCAGGATTGATGCATGGGCATAGCCAGAGTGTTTTAGAGGTTGTTTGAGCTTTTGTTTAAAGAGGAAGGGTGATGAGATAGAAGTTAGAGTGGCTGGTAGACGATTCCAGTATTTACCTATAGTGTTGGCGAAAAGTGAATCACCTGCTATGTTATTGGACTTACTTATCTTGACCAGAAGTTTGTTAGAGGAGCGTAAAGAATTTAGGTTAGAATAAGGAGAAATAAGGTCAGACAGTATAGGAGTATTTTTAGGTTGGTAAAAATTCTGTGAACAAAAGTAAGTTGGGAGAGTAGTAGTGTATTTTCTAGTTCAAGCCAGTGTAGTTGTTGTAGATTGTGACAGTGGTGAGTTGAAATGGGTTTCAGTGGCAAATCTAGCAATGCTATAGTATGCATTTGCTAGTTTAGTAAGGTTATTTTTCTTTAGGTTTGTGTATATGGATGAGGCATAAAGAAGAGTAGAAATAAGATGAGAGTGTGCAAGTGTGATTTTTGCTTGTGGAGTTAAGAAGGTTTTAATTCTATATAAGGAGCCAAGCTTTCTATTAACAGTTTTAATAGTGTTATTAATATGATTATCAAAAGTGAGGTTATTGTCAATTAAAATACCCAATAGCTTAGTGGTAGAGTCAGGGGCTATATGTGTGCCATTGTTGGATGTAATTGTGAAGTCTAAGAGGGGAGACTTAATATTAGGCCTGAAGAGTAGGAGTTTGGTTTTTTTAGCATTCAAAAGGAGGCAGCGTTTCAAGAACCATGCCTCAACTGTGCTAAATACATTCTGTGTGAGGGTTTGTAGTTCAAGGGAAGAGTTTGCAGAGCATATGAGTGTGGAGTCGTCTGCATATTGAATACAAGTAGCTTGAGGTATTGCTGCATGTAAGTCATTTATGAATAAAGAGAAGAGGAGAGGTCCTAGGATGGACCCCTGTGGTACTCCAAGAGAGACTGGCAGAAGGGATGAAAGAGTATTATCCCAGAGAACTGTTTGTTGCCTGTTATTAAGGTAGGAAGTGAACCATTGAATAGCTTTGGTATCTAGAGAGAGGGATTCAAGGGTTTCTATGAGCATATTATGGTTTACCATGTCAAAGGCTTTTGACAGGTCTATAAAGAGTGCAGATGACAGAATATTATTATTTCGGTTTCTGTTTATACATTCAGTAAAAGATAGGAGAGCTGTTGTAGTACTATGAAATGGCCTAAAGCCGTGTTGACAGTTGGCTAGTAGGTTATATTGAGTAAGGTGGTGCATTAGCTGATGATGAATACATTTCTCCATGATTTTTGCTAAGGGAGATAAGAGTGCAATAGGTCTAAAGTTAGAATAGTCATTTGAGCTACCAGTCACCTGTTTCATTCCCCACAACAGGTGACTGTTGTTATCCACTTGAGCTGTGGCTAATGACCCTGTACCATGAACCATCCAACCCTGCCAGGAGGCCTACAATAGACCACATGCAGCAACCAGAAACACCATAGAGCATATGTTTGGTGTACAAAATGCTAGTTTCACATGTCTGGACACATCAGGGGTGCACTACAATATACACCTCAAAAGGTAGCACAGATGATAATTGTGTTCACTATGCTACACAACATGCTAACTAGAGCTCATAGTGGTCTTCCAGCTACAGGTGTGGATGAAGTACCACAAGAACCCCAGATGTCTGAAGACAACATCCTCACTGGTATCAGAGGAGGAGCAGGAGGATGTAGGGGACAGAAGACATAGGCTTAGGCAATGCAGGGTGTGACCACAAGTGCAGGCCCAGGCAACATGGTAGTATCTGACCCACAACTTTGAGTCATGACAAGCCACACATACATGAGCATATAGATTAGATATTGATATTCAGGTTTTGCCCCACCACAGCTGCACAGATTGCATCTAATGGAAATTACATAGTAGATGTACACACTGAGCATAAGACATAACACCATCATCATAATATATCACAGTATGAACACATGCAAATGTGTTACAATGGGGACCCTCACCTCAAGACACAGCTAACACAGGCATGCATAAAAACTCAGATTGTTGAATAACATTATGAAAAACAATAAGGGACACACATCAGTGCTACACATTCCTATCTCTACAATATAGTAACATGAAAAAAGAGAAACCACACAGGACATAATGGAGAACATTTATTAGACACAGAAAAATATATCAGAGTAAAGTTGTACTTCTATAAAATGATCCAGCTATGTTTATGATACTGGTGGAAACATTAACACAGTCTAGAGTGCCCTTGCTGACATCTCACACCATGGTTCACTCTGCCCCAACAATGTACAGAAACATGTTGCCTTGGTTGCTTCACAGTGGAAATTAATGTGGTGACAACACCATATTGATGTGAAGGAGCATGACTGTGAGTTGAAAACCTTGTTATGACTGGCAAAACTGCAGCCAATGGGCCAGCAGTTGAACTCTGTGCAGGCTGGACTATAGACAATGATGCTTGATGGCCAAGGGTAGTTCTGTGGACAGGTGGCCCGCCTCTCCCATGTTGCAATCTGCTGAGTGCAGTCAGGGAACACACAAACCTGTTGGTGCTAACACACTGCTGCAATACCATAGAGGCCAGAGTTTCTACGACCATCCCAAAGCTAGCAGACTCTAATTTTGAGTAACTAATGACACAATTATCTCACCATGTCTGTGCTCTTGTCCATCATGCATCTCATGTAGCTGGTGTGCCACATGATCTCTGGCATGTACAAGTCCATGGATGTCTGACCAATGCCATTGCTGTGACTATTCATTTGTCTCCAGCAGGATGCAGATACCCTCTGAGATCAAGCCATGCACATCTACATACCTACATCTGCCATAATGCCCTGTTTCAGGCTGTTGTGAGGAACTGCCATCAGCAGTGGTCTCAGCTATGATCTGTCTTTCGATAATTGGTTTGCTTAGTGGTAAGGTCTTAAGCTACAGTGCAGATGTTCTAGTTCAAGTCTGGAAGTTAGTGGTTTAGACAGAGATCTGGAGCAAATATGAAATAAATCCAAGGCATATACTGTGTTCAACAAAAAGTAAGTATATTTTAAGCTTGGATTGCACTTTTTTGAACTGTATTTTGCTTAATTGCTGCTTCATTTTTGCTGTTTTTGCTGCTGTAACTGTTTTTTCTATACTTTAAATTTCTAGTACTTATGTATTTCATAGCATAGACTAGATACAGATTTCCATGAGCACTAAAACCAGCCATCCTACATTAAGAAGGCTCTCCTGCACCCTAGTGGCAGAAGTGTGTAGCCCAGGACCCATCAGAGTTAGTGTGTAGCCCAGGACCCATCAGAGTGGGGGACTGCTGGAAAAAAGGATCAGTTTTGGGCTTTCCTATTGGTTAATTTGTGTTAAAACTGTTTAACTTCTGTTGTATTTTAGCCAGAGATCTGGAATGAATCTGAACTAAATCCAAGGTACCAACCATGTTCAACAAAAAATAAGTGTATTTTAAGCTTGCATTGCATTTTTAACTGTATTTTGCTTAATTGCTGCTTTATTTTTTCTATTTTTATTGCTGTGGCTGTTTTTTTCTGCACTTTGAATTTCTAGTACTTCTGAACTTCATAGCATAGGCTGGATTCAGATTTGCTGAATCTAGGTTGTTTGGTATTACTTGAGCACTAAAACCAGCCATCCTGCACCCTTGTGGCAGTAGTGCATAGCCCAGGACCCATCTGACTTGGGAAATGCTGGAAAAAGGCTCAATTTTGGACTTTCCTATCTGTTAATTTGTATTGCAACTATTTAACTTTGCTTGTGTTTAAGCTGTGCAGTTGTGCATAGCTGTGCACCATGCTGCAGGGTTTAGTGCTGTCTTGTATAGGCACAAAGATTTAGAAACACAATTTTCCCTTGATATCAGCTAGAGAACCTTCCTTAGCTCCACTGCCTCCCTGTGTGCAATGCAGCTGCATATTGCGACCTAGCAAACAACTCAGTTGCACATTTTGAGGCATTCACTCTATCTTCCACCCCTAACCCTCCACAGAATAGCTGCCTTTGTTAGTCTCACAAGTAAACCCTGGTTCATCTAGCCCATCCCCACTAGTTACTACAATATATACCTGACATAATGGACAGACAGTTTCCCACCATTGCTCTAGCCAACTTGATTGACATGGGCATCCTGATGCAATGTAGTAATTGCCTTATGTATACTGGAAACCACTTGCTGCTAAAGCAACCAAACACAGCATATGAGAGATGTAACTATACCATGAAATTAGAATCAGTCCTCTCACATAACAATATACAAGACATGCAACAGGTTGTCAGCACATACAACTGCTCTCTCGCACAAGATAAGATCAAGACACATAAACCCACATATGGGGAGGTACTCACTAAGAGCCTACCAAAAGACCAGTGACCTTCCAAGTGCAAACATACACATAATGAGCTGGCACACGTACAGAATCCACCAGTACACATAACAACACACATATCAGTGTCTCAACAATTAAGCCCCTAAGGCAAAACAACTCAAAACCTAATGTTCTTGCCATAGGTGACTCAATAGTGAGACACACAGATGTATCCTTTATCAGGTTGTCAGCTGCCTGTCAGTTGCCAGAATCCATCAAGTCATGCATGGACTCAAGTCGATCAGCACCAAGTACCATTATGCCTTTGATATAGTATATGTTGGTGTGAATGACTTCAGATGTACCTCTCTGGACTATATGAAAAGAGGTGTGACCAAACTCTCAGGTTATATGTCCCAGGCAGGTATGTCCCTAGACCTAAGCAGCATTCTACTTTCATCTAGGATGATGCCACAATACAGACAAAAAAATATTGATTTCAATAATTGTCTTAGCTTCTGGTGTCACTCCAGGGGGATCCATTATCTGTCTGGATGGAAAAACATGGTCGACAGTGCATGCTGCTTTGCCAGAGATGGTCTTCACCTGCCTCCTCAAAGCTTTTGGATACAGGCAAAGATGCTTGAGTTCCCCATAGTGCCTTTTTTAGGCAATGTTCACAGCTGATTTGGCACAGTGGTGCATTGCTCTGACTCTAGTGCACAGGATCCTGGGATTGAAACTTACTAGGGCTCATTATTTGGGGTTGGGAGGGTGGCCTAATGGTTAAGGTGTTTGCCTTACAAACACAAGGTGCAGGGTTTGAGTCTCACAAGGGACAATTGGCTAGGCTTAAAAAGGCCCACAAGGACAGTTAGCCTAGTATTAATCTATGAGCCTATGAACCTATATCCAAACAACAAAACTTCTGATTTAAAGATATCGAGTAAAGACAAACTCAGTGTCATGCTGCTTAATGCTAGGAGCTTAAACAGTAAACTGAAATTCCTGGAAGCACTCCTCACCTTGGAAGATGTTGACATTTGTGCAGTCATTGAGACTTGGTTCAAGGCCACTGAGAGCACCATGGCCATACAAAGCAACAATGCCTTTCATACATTCACACCCCAAAACAAGAATGAAAGAACCAGAGGTGGAGGAGTATCTATCTTCATCAAATCAAATACACCTCAAAACTGGTGAGACTATTCCCTGTGTGGTGCCCTCCCTGGCAAGGTCAGACCATAAATCTGTCTCCTTTGAAGTAAAGATCAAATCTGACAACCCCACAGGAATAAAAAAAACTGAAACATTTCTCCAAAGCAAACTATTGCCTACTAAGTGATGATATAACACATTTCAAAGCTCCTGCCAACATAGCCAAGAATGCCTCCTATGCAGAAGAATACACAAATGCCTTTTACAGCCACATAAACTAATGTATTGACTTGACTGTACCTAACAGGAACAAAACCAGGTATTCCTGAAAAAACAAGCCACCCTGGTGGACTGTAAGTATAAGTAAAGTTATACAACAACAAAAAAAACTGATATCTAATAACAGGAGGGAACTTACTCAACAGAGGAAGAATACCCTCCACAGCTCGAACAAGCAAATCAGATATCTTGTTAAGTCCTCCAAGGCTAGCTACAAGTCTAAATTAGCATGCTTAGCTGAAGACAATCATAAGGCATTCTTTAGCTATGTCCGAAACCTAAAAGAGAATACCCAGCTGTGTGCTGAACTTATAGTGCATGGTACTACTCACACTGAACCTCAGGAAATTACCAACCTACTAGTCAACAGATTTTGCAATAACTTTACCCCCATGTCCCCACCAGACATACCCTAAAGCATTCCTGGCATCAGTCCTCTACCAAGTATATCCAAAGAACAGCTCATACAAGCACTCTCAAAGGCCAAAATCACAGCCTGTTTGGGACCAGATAACATCCCAGGCTGCTTACTAAACAATCTAAAACAAGACCTAATGAAACCATTTGGCATTGTCTTTAACCATAGCCTGAGAACTGGATTTGAACCAGCAGAGTGGAGAACAGCAACAGTAGCCCCTTGCACAAAGGGGGTCCATCAACTCACCCTGGGAACTATCGACCCATAAGCCTAACCAGCCTTATATGTAAGGCCATGGAAGGAATCATCATGGACCTTATCCACGAGGATACAGGCAACCTTCAAATGCTTGACCTGACCCAGTTTGGCTTTGTCAAGGGTAGATCTTGCTGAATAAACATAGTGGATTTCTTTGAGAATTCCACCAAAGGCCTGGATGAAGGAAAAACAGTACATACCATCTATCTTCATTTAGGCAAGGCCTTTGACACAATCCCCCATTCAAGTATCATAGTGAAACTCTCCCAGCTGGGGATTAACTCATCCATTACTAGATGGGTAGCAAACTGGCTCACCGACAGAATGCACAGTGTCAAAGTTGGGGACTCCACCTCCACCAGTAGACCAGTTACCAGTGGGGTACCAGAAGAATCTGTGCTGGGCCCTCTACTGTTTGGAATCTATGTCACTGAAGTCCAGATGAAGGTAGATGGCCTGTGGCTTGCCAAGTTTGCAGATGACTGTAAACTGAGTGCAATCATAGAGTCCCTCAATGATGTTAACATATTACAGAAAGGGCTGACACAGACAAATGATTGGTACCAAACTCATGGACTAAAACTTAATGCAAAAAATGCCTCATTATCCCTTTGGCAAAAATGCAGCCCCTGCTAATTATGATAGAGATATAACCTCTCTAAGCTCAAACTCAGTGGTGTGAGATTTGGGGACACAGGTTGATAGCAATCTAAACTTCAATCACCATGTATCTGTAGAGGTAAGAAAAACATTATATATTGTGTATTTCATAAATAAGGGCATCATTTCCAAGATCAGGGAGGTTATAGCTCCTCTGTGTTCAACCCTTATCAGACTTCTAATTGAGTAGAATGCTCCCTTCTGTATCTAACTCACCTGACACCTGCAGCAACTGGAGAGACCAGAGAGGTTTCTAACCAAGAGAATCCAGGGCCTTCAAATCATGACATATATGGAAAGACTGAAAACCCTGTCACTGTACTCTGTATCATACAGGCTGATGAGATGCGGCCTGTGCCTTGTCTACAGAGCAGTGTCTTACCTTGCCTTAATGTTAATACTGAACATCCACAAATCAAATGGGACAAGAATAGCTCACTCCAGGGATCACAACCTAGCCAGCAACATTAACAGAATATGCTGGAGAGACAAATATATCTCCCAGCGATTGACAGTCCTCTGAAATAAGCCCCCACTCCATGTGAAGCAGAGCTCCTCAATGACCCTATTCAAGTGCAACCTTGACAACTGGATGGGTGACCGTAAATTCACCTCGTGGGTGGCACCTATGTCCCTCATGGACAAGGGCCATTGGTGCTGATCACAGAAATGCTCTGCTAATGATGACCATCTAACTATGGTCAATAAGGGTTCTCAGGTTATCACACGTCTAGGCTTGTAAAGGCCATAAAGCTATTAGCCTAGTAACCTCCTATGAACAGCCTCACCTGTTAAACATACAGTGTCCCATCATCCTCTGAATGGCTAGAAAAGTTCCCCAACAAAGATGAGCCTTCAGTTGCAGCAATATCACTAACAACATCATGGATGTACTCTCTCAATGCATCAAAGTTCTATGTGCCAGAGGCCATACTTCTATGTTGAGTCACATCTTAACCCATATCATGATTGCTGGATAGGCAGATGGACAATACACATAGATGATGTGCTATACGATACAAAAACACAGATCAGGACTATGTGTATACATCACATGATGGATAGTATCAAAGACATATGACATATCTCTCTCTCTCTGCAATATTACAAATAATAATGACTTTGCACGAGGCTTACTGTATTTATGTTTCAGTGAATCTACATACATGGAGTATATAATTAGGTTACAAGACCAACCTGCATGAGATATGTGAGGAATACAAACAAAGCAAACACCCTCATCTCCTCATGGGAAAATGATGCTGTTGAAGAGGGATGAACTTCAACTATTGTAGTGGAAAAAAACAGCATTAGTGATCAAATAATTACTACCATTAACCATGTGAACACTGTTAGAACATACAGATGGTTTTATATACACTTACCACTGGTGCACTGTATGATGGTGATACCGACTGGCCAGTGAATTTTTTTTTTTTTTTTTTTTTTTTTTTTTTACTAAGCTATTGGTCCAAGGGCCTATGTAAGCCTAGCCAGCACTTTACCATAGATTATACCACCCAAGAAAGTTATTTTCCTGTGCCACTGTCCAGCAGAGACACAGAAGTGATCCCTGGGATGTATTTCCTATTTCCCATCCACTCATCAAGATTTTTTTTGAAGAGTGCTAATGAAGAACTTTGCTTGACATAGATGGGTAGCTTGTTCCAGAGTATAGGAAGTCTCTGGGACAGGACTCTATCCCTCCAGCATGTCCTGTTTATTGTGGTGACAAGGTTTAGGTCCCTAGAGCATGTAGCTTGGAGGGATTTGGATTTCTTTAGGTGTAGCATGTCCAACAGCTCTGGGTTTGACATAGCTTTATATGTTAGGCAAAGATCATCGCGAAATAGGGGATATGCTACGGAGTAAAGCTGGAGTTTTTTGAGGTGGTCAGTGTAGGGCATTTGTTTGAGGCCAGTAATCCTATTTGTGAGGTACGTCTGTGGCCTTTCCAGTTGCTGCAGATGTCTTGTGAGGTACATTCCAAAAGGGGCATTGTACTCTATAATGGGTCTAATAAGTGACGAGTAGAGGGGAAAAATTACCTCTTTTTTTCCTGGATGAGAGCCCTTTTATGATGAGGTGTGCCATTTAGAAGGGCTTCCTGATTACTGTGGTGATGTGACTATCAAAGGAGAGACTACTGTCCACCTGGGTCCAAAGGTCTCTTTTCACGCATTCAGTGTTAAGCAGATTGCTGCCTATGTGGTAGTTCATGGGTACAGAGTTTTTACCAAAGGGGATGACACTGCACTTTTTGGCATTGAGCTTGAAGCCATGGATCTGACACTAGGCATCTGTCTCAGTGAGGTCCTTCTGTAGGATGTCCACATCATTTGGGGACCTGACTATGGGAATGGGAAAAAGGACACAGTATCAGTGGATGACAACAACAGGATTAACAGCAATGACATGTATGAAACATAGTTAATAGCATACACTGACAGACTCCTGGTGTGGAGAGGTTGTGGGCTGTACTGTGGATCCTGCAGTGTGAAAAATAAACGGAAAGGAAACACAGTCATGTATTTATCAAAAACAACACTGACAGCAACACATACACAATGCAGTAAGAGAGGCATCAGATACTCACTAGATGGATGTTGCGCCTATACAAAAGATGGGCTTGTGCTGAAAAATATTGGCATAATGTCATGTATCACAAGTGTGCTACACATTGATGTAAGCTATTAACATTTTACTGTAACATGCCTGGTTTATCTAAATCTGAACTTGCAAAGCTTGGGTCTCCATTGGATGTACCTGCAGTGTACAATTTTAGGGAAACAATAATATGATAATAAACAGAAGTGCCATGAAAGGAAGCTGAGGCAATAACAGGTAGTGGTCACTGTAACAGTATGGTGACACTCACCTGCCATTCCCTATATTAGTCCCAAAGTAGATGAACCTGTGATTATTAATGCCAACAGCATTACACATGTTGTTTGAACTGATCGGGCTGTACTTCAGTTGTATGAATATGTCATTAGACTTACATTCATCATCCTCATCTTGTGTGGATGTGTGTAGATGGCTCAACTCTGCTGCTGTAAATCAAAAATAACAATACATGAATACACATGCTATAGCAATATACAGTAATTGTCTCTATAACCAGCCATGTTATGGAAAGAAAGTCATACATATTCAGCCTGGAACTCCAGCTTCAATCCAACTCCCGGTCATGCATTGCTCACGATTTTCTGTATGCAGTGACACCAGAAATACTGTGATGCCATCAAGGGTCAATGGTGGTCTACCACCGGTGGCATCCCTCCATCTCTCATAGCATCTTAATCTGTTGGCTGCATGAAGAATCATGTCTGAGGAGTGTCATCTACAAGCATCATGGGATTAGCTGTGAACTCCATCTGCACTGATCGTGGTGTGATCAGTCCAGAATTCATGTCTCCAAACTGTATGACCAGAATGGCCAAGGAGTCTCTGTCCATGTTGCTGGAGAGCATCAGTTATGATTTCATTTTCCTGGGGGAATAAATACTCACCCCTAGGATAGTTTGCCATCTGAATGACTATGATATACACATGATAATATTGCTGTGTGAGCCTGTTTATGCAGTTGAGTATGTGGGCAGCATATGTCAACATAAACAGTATGCATTCCTGTGCAATGCAAAGGTCTGTATAACACCATCTGTGACAAATACTAATGTGACATATAAAAAGTAACAACAATACCTTTGTACATAACATTTGTAAAATGAACATAACTTGCAACGTATTTACAGTGAGTGTGATTAGAACCTCTCATACTACATACATGCTGAATGGGGGTCTAAAGACAGCAGCATCATGCCACAGGAGTTTGCATGCATTTCATATAAAAATACAACAGAAAGTAACAATTGAACAACTTGCAGAAAGTATCAGAAAACATCAGGATCTGTAGGCAGGTCACAGACAGTACAGGTCCTTTGTATATTGAGCCACTAGTGAAAACACCTTTGTTAAGCAGTATCATTGGCTAAATATCAGTAACAGCAACAGCACATATTTTTAGCATTTTTAAGAAGCATGAATTAAGAAATATCCATAATATCAGCATAACATAGTATAAGTGGATTGTGTTGAAATCCATAGGATTCTGTAGCTGCACCACAGAGTGCAAGGAATTACCAGTAAGAATCCTTTCCATAAAGCTACCATTATACTGTATACTGCTCAAATTTGCAGTGCCAATTGATCTATACAACTGCATATGGGACTGAAATAAACTATTCAGTTATTTAAAATAGCAACCTCTGTATGCATGAATTTCAAACAAACATCAGTCCAGTAACTTATAATAACTTCTGGGAAAGATTAAATTTTGAGTGAAAATTAATTTAAACTGATACCTTTGGAAATGGCTGACTGGACAGATGTAATAATCACAAAAACTAAAATGCTACCAATTGCCAATGTACCTCACACTCTGAATCACAAGAAACAATATGAGTCTAATGTGCACCCATCTTTAAGTACCATTTGCAACATACACAATTAAGGAGGTTCATTAAAATTCAAGGTTTTGGAATCCCATTTCTGCACATCCATGTAAAAAGAGTTCATGTACTTTAACAACCAGGTGTACTTTGTAAACATCCAAAAGGAATCAATAAATTGTACCATGTGTGGCACATGCCCATTATCTGCCAATGATCTGATAACATGAAATCATCTCCCCTATCAAGTATTGATTCTGATACATTTACAGATCAGACAATAGCTAACTGTATACTGGTACCTCAGACAGCATTTCTCTGTTTTTGTATGTTTCAGGCTTTTTTCATTTGAAGAATATTATGGCTACTTTGAGGAAGATAAGGCCTGTCTGAATGCCAGACTGGATTGATGAGACTACCCAGATGTTGACCGCGTATGCCGGAATGGAGTAGTAAATGAGAGCCCAGAACTAGGAACTTTGCCATGATAGCTGTATGGAACTGGATCCTGAGGGACCTCTGAAGACAGAGGAATCCACCACACTGGAGTGCAGGTTCACCACTGCTATGATGAACTGCATCTGAGGGATGTACAGGAGCATTGAAGGAGGATTGCTAGGTAAGGAGGCAGCCCATAAATCTGTGTAGTAAGTGTGACTATCCTGCAGATACATGGATTTCTATGGAATTTTTATATATATATATATATATATATATATATATATATATATATATATATATATATATATTTATATATATACATATATATATATATATATATATATCGCATATATATGATCGTTGAGTAGCTGATGAGACAATTAGCACATGGAGATAATTTAGTGGACCTGGTAACTGCTGTCCTTATAAGTGTGTGCTCCATTCCCAAGCTGTTATTTACTCATGTTTATAACATCCGTAGCTATGACCTTTGTAGATGTACATCTGTTTTACAACATATAATGACATGATTTCACACAGCCACTGTCCTCGTCAATGATACCTACAGCTCCTAGGCTGCAGATGACTGCTTAACTCATAGGGCCGGATTTACGAAAGCTTGCAGGGAGAGTGTAGGAGCTCATGCCGGCAATATGTATGCCGTGCGATCCAGGTACAGTCGGCAGGGGCGTGCACGAGAGCTGCTAAAGCTACTCTTGCATGGACAGCATCATGGTATGCAAATTACCCCATTTGCTGGTGAAAGCCATGCAAATGAGGTAAATTTGCGATCCAGGAAACACTAATCTGTCCATGGAAGATTAGTGTTAGCTGCAGAAATGTACTCTGTTGGTAATGGAGTACAGTTCTGCAAATAGCTAAACGGAGCTATGACGGCTCCAAATAAAGGATGCATACAGTTGAGGAAGCATGCCAATGGCCAAATATAAGGCCATTGGCATTTATAAATGTTTAAAAATATAAAAAATGTAACTTTTTTTTCCCTGATCTCCGATGTTTAAGCATAGCGCAGCACCGCGAAAATGTGCGGCGCTTATAAAAACAAGAAAATAATTAAAAAAAAGCCAAAAATAGGCATTTTCAATAAAAAGCTTATTTTACCATGCAGGTGAATGGCAGGCTGAAGACAACATGGCCACTGAGTAGTGGTTGCTAATGGGGGAAGCTCAGTGTGAAAGATGTAACCATGCATTAGTAGGCAATCCTATGCAAATGAGGATATGGATAGTGAATCCCAATTTTCCCCAGCATGTGAACCATATCCCAAGAATGTAAGAGTAGGAGTAGGTGAGTAGTAGAGTAGAATATAGGTAACATCATGAGGGTGTGTGTCAGACAGGCTGTAAGCTAATTGGAGCACAGTGGCTTATGTTTGGTTTGAGTTGCTCAGAATTGCAAGAGGCGTGCCTACAGTTGTCCTATTTGAAAACCTTAAACCAAAGGTGCACAATGTTAAAAGACAGGAAACTCCTTGCAAACATGCACACAGCATGTGTGCGCATGTGTGCGCGTTTGTGCTTGTTTGCGCGGCGCTTCCCCCAGGGCGAAAACAGAAAGGCAAAAGGAAGGAAAATAAGTAGGAGGAAGTCAACCAAGGAGAGCTAGCAGAGCTGCCAGGTGAAATATATTAGAATCAGCCAATTACACAGGCAGCAGACTAGCCCAGCCCAGCACTTTAAACTCTGCAAACAGCATTCCCCCCTGTTTTTTCCCATGAACTCTGCAACACTGCAGTATACAAAGAGGAAAAGCTTAAAAAGCTTAAGTCAGACAAAATGTTAGGGGCTGCTTTTGCTATCATAAACCAACATGTGCAAGGTGCTGAGGGTGGTGATGTTGTGAATGCTGCTGAGCAACTCACAGTGAGGAGACAGAGAAGAGTGTACAGACCCAGGGTAACCTACCATGGGCTACATGAGCTGGAGATAGTGGAGCTCTATAGGGTGGACAGAGACCTTCTACAGCAAATTTTTGAGCTGTGCTGGCCATGCCTCACACACAAAACCAACAGAGGGGAACCCATCCCAGTGGATACCAAGGTATGTGTTGGCCTAAGAATACTAGCTACAGATACCTTCCAAAGACCAACTGGTGATATGATGGGGATTTCACAGGCATCAGCATCCAGGGTACTCCACCAGTTCCTGGATGCCATGTCAGCATATGTCGGTGACCACATATATTCCCCCAATTTCCATGAGGCATTGGCCAGCAATCTGCATCTTTTCCACCAAATAGCAGAATACCCTGAGGTAGTGGGTGCAATAGACTGCACGCACATATGCATCAAAGCACCACCCGGTGAGTAGGGTAGGGTCTACATCAACTGCAAGGGCTTCCCCTCCATCAACTGCCAGGTCATGTGCGATGCCCAGGGCATAATAATGAATGTATGTGCTGGCTGCCCTGGAAGCTATCACGATTCCCACATCTGACATCTGACGCAGCTGTACCAGAGATTTGCTAATGAGGACATCCCTGATGGTCACTTAGTGGGGGATGCTGGATACGTACTGGAGCCATGGCTGATGACAACCATCAGAAATGCAGGCACACCTGAACAAGAACTCCATAATGAGGCACACACACAAACAAGAAACATAATTGAGCATGTGTTTGGGATGCTCAAGTCATGGTTCTGGTGCCTGGACACATCTGGTAGAGCCTTGCAGTACTCACCAACTACATGTACCAAATTGTTATGGTATGTGCCATGCTACACAATATGATCCTGCGGAAACAGCTGCAACAGGAACAGCATGGGGCAGGGCCAAACAGCCCCCCACCATTGCCAAGGCCTGCACAGGCACAGCGTGACTCGGAGGAGAACAACCTGAGCCTGCCCCAGTAGGCAGAAGGAGGCGTGCCCAGTATGCCCTGGCTTTGGCAAAGAGGCAACGCATAGCACATACACTGACTCAGTAGGAACCCTGGAAATGACACCTCTCTCTGATTCACACATACAGTAAAAGGGATGCCTAACTTGACAGTACCTGTTTTCAAACATATATAGGGAGTGTACTATGTGCATCTGACATAGGCAGCCTTGCAGCACCACCTGAGGCATGAGTGCCCTATTTTAAGCAATATAAAGTGCTGCTAAGCACATTTTACCAGTATTGAGCATATTTAAATCCAATTGCGCATAGCTGCACACCGCGCTATCCAGCCCAATGTCGGGCAACTTTGGGCAGTGTTGGGCAAAGTCGGGCAAAGTCGAGCAAAGTCAGGTAAACATGCTCACACCTGCTTTACTGTTCATTAACCAGTCAGATCTGCCCAGCAGGAAAATAAAAAGCAGTGACAGGGCTCGAACTCAGTATACTGTGCACTATAGTCACAGTACTGAACCACTAAGCCATGACAGCATTTCACTGGCACAGACACAACTTAAGTCACTCACACATACCAGTTGGGGGGTTACACACCTAACAGTCACAGCCAGCAGGACAATTGTAGACAAACAGAAGCACAAACAAATGCTGTATCATGCCCTCTGAAGAGGCATATGAGTAACCTCCCCCCAGGCCTATGCAGACAGATAACAGCAGGCCAAGCAGTGTGATGTGGGTTGGGTAGGCTATGAAGTCACAAACTAATATGCGTGTAATTGGATGCTAAAGTCTGTAGTACAGTGGTATGCCTCAAGCTAGTACGATAGGCAACAGTACAGACTGAAATGGAGTACTTGACATAGCAGTGCAGGCCTAGCAAACATGTATAAGTGTCAGGTGTACCCCTCATCCTATGTACACCCACAGTAACAATCAGGTGTGACCCCAGGTAGAAATGTACAAATAATAGCTGCCCCCCCCCGTATGTAGAAATGTTGATAGGTCTATGCAAATTGACTCATGGAAGCCCTGTAGGCACAGCATGCTTCCTGTCGATGTACAACACAAAGGTGAGCCCTGAAGTAAAAACCAACATGAATTTTCACACACATATATAGTATATATATGCCCATAGTGGGCATGCTCACACACACAAACAAATTTAGCAAATGTCAGTCAACAACATACTGAAAGGTCATACTGGGCATGCTCACACACAAACAAACAAAGCCAATTTCAGTCAACAACATACTGAAAGGTCATACTGAGCATGCTCACACTCTTAGGCCATGTCTGAGGACAGCAGTGGGCCACACATATTTGGCAGTTGCACATGTCACTATTCACCAATCCTGCCTTGCGCACACAGTGATATGAAAACAGAACCATATAATATATTGGACCCCTGTCATAATCAAACTATGTAATACAAGTACTTAAGTTGTTCAAAGAAAGTGAAAATCCAAGAAAGATCAATAAATCTCTGATCAGTATCATCAAGAAGCAATGAGCACACCTAACATTATCCAAGCTATGTTCTGCCAAAAATATTGCCAAAGAGTCCATAGAGAACCTTGAAGCTTTATTTCGCTATATCATAAATATAAATGTAAACTCATATATGTTCTGAGTCAGTGCAAAGTGTAAATGAATACATGTACATGACTGACATTGCCAACATCTTGTCAGACAGGTTCATACATATTTACCCCCCTCTCACTGACAAAAGGGCTCATTACCATACCTGGAGATTGTGAAATGCCAGAAATCACATATACAATGGTTAAACAGCTCTATCCAAACCTAAAAACAAGGTGTCTATGGGATAACATGGTGTTCCTGGCTGTGTCATATGTGAACTCCAAAACAAACAGACCCTGCAGCTGAACAGTCTGTTGAGACTCACCCTCTGTACAGGATATGAAACTGTTGAATGGGTTACAGCAACGTTTGGCACGCTCCACAAGTATTGGTGCACAACAGTCCATGGGAACATTGTCTTATAAGCCTAATAAGCCTGATCTGCAAGGTCATGGGGTCCATCATTATGGAACTCATAAACAGAGCTATTGGGAGCCTACAAACACCCAACCCTACCCATTTTGGTTTGGTCGGGGCAGATCATGGTCCCTAAACCTGCTAGACAGTTTTCAAGGCAGTTACCCAGGGCATACATCAATGAAATGAGCTCCACACAGCCTACATAGACCTTGAAAAGCTCTTTTCCAACATCCTACACACATGTCATATCCACAAAATCAACAACCTGTGCATAAACACGTATGTCATCTGATGGATTGCCAACTGGGGCACAGATAGATCCTACAAGGTAAGAACTGTGGTCTCCCTGTTGGACTGTAAGCTGGTAACAACTGCTGTCCCCACATGGCTCAGTCCTGGCACCCCTCCTGTCTGTTGTATACTTTTCAGAAATACAGTCAAACAAACAAGAGCTATGGTTAGCAAAGTTTGTGGATGACTGTAAAAAGGTTGTCATAATCGATGTTTGGGACAACAGAGACATCCTTAAAAAGGGTCTCAGTCAGATAGATGTGGTGTCAAAATTATGGCCTCGAGCTACAGTCATACAAATACCACATAGGTGCCAACACCCTAAATATGAAGGTAATAATAAGGGATCTATGGACACATGTGGATAGTCATCTCTGCTTCCAGAAACACATTCACAAAGTGGTTAGAAAATCATGCTATGTGTTCCCACAAATTGCCAAAGTCTTTGCATGTAGGTCAAAGGATGTTCCCTCTACTCATCAGTCATTAGACCCATCAGAGAGTATCACGGCACACTTGCGATGAATCTGCCAAGGCACCTTCAGCAGCTGGACAGACCACTGAATACCTCAACAAGAGGATTACTGGCCTCAAACAGTTGCCCCATGCAACAATACTGAAGTAACTCAATCTGTACTCTGTTGCATACTGTCTACTTAGGCAATCTCTGCCCAACAGACAGGTCCATGTCCAGTGCAGAACTGATTTACATGCTCTATCTGACGTAAACCTAAACTCACTGTGCCACATGCTCTAGGGATATAATCATCACAACAATAAATAGAACATGTTGGAGGGATACATTACTAACTCGCAGACTTCCCTTGCTTTAGAACAGGCTACCAACCTACATTAAGCTGAGTCCCTCACTGACACTCTTCCAGAGGAGCCTTGATGAGTGTATGTGAAACTGAACTGTCACATCATGGATCACTTCATCAGCTCTACTACACAGAGGCATAGGGAACTAACCCCATGTGCGGTGATAGCTGCACACTCTGGCCATACTCATATATGCCTTCAGGCAGAAAGCCTATTACCTACCTATGTACCTATATATATGTAGGGGGAACACAGTATAATAAGCCAAAGATGGATAGGCAGAGATGTATGTACAAGGGTGACCATGACAGGAAGCCATCCAGGACTGTCCCACCCAGCACACATCCCAATGGCAGAAAAGACATGAGGTGCACATCTCACCCACTGTACATAATAGCCATCAGTATCTGTAAGCATTACAGTGTATGTGCTGCATGTGCCTGCTGTATAACATGACTGTACAATGAAGTACACATCTACTATCTGTAGACATGTACCTGTCACATAGGTTCATAGGCATGTAGTAGACTATTTTCATGAAGGCATATATTAGCCTAGGCAAGTTGTGCAGCTTTCATCACCCCATTGGTTAGTCTCCTAAGCCCTAGTTCTAATAGTTAGTACCCTAAGCTCCTTTCTAGTGGGGCTGCTGATGTGATGCCTGTTGTGAATTGTCTGTTTCCCATCCACTTATCAAGGTTCCTATTGAAGAGTGTCAGCAAGGGGCTCTGTCTGATGTACATTGGGACTCTGTTCCACAGTAAGGCAAGTGTCTGGGGTGGCAAGTGTCTGGGGTGGTACTCTATCCCACCAGCATGTTGTATTCATTGTTGTGATAAGGTTCATATCCCTGGAGTGTGTAGTGTGACTCAATTTTGTTATCCTTAGATGGAGCATGTTCAACAGTTATGTGTTGGACATGGCTCTGTTATGTTAGGCAGAGTGTGCCTCTGAGTAGGTGGTACGCAATGGAGAACAGATTTACTTTTACCAGTTGTGTTGCATAACACAACTGTTTGAGGCCAGTAATCCTCTTGGTGAGGTACTCTGTGGTCTCTCCCGCTGCTGGATATGCTTAGTTGAGTACATCCAAAATGATGCGTTGTAATCAATGATGGGTATGATGACTTAAGAGTAGAGGGCCATCACTACCTCTTTTGATCCTGATGCAAACCCTTTGTTGATTAGGTGGGCCACATAGGATTTCCTAATCATTTTAGCAACATGGTTGTCAAAGGAAAGATGACTATCTACTTGTGTCCCTAGATCCTTTATTACCTTGACAGTTTTTAGGGGGTAACACCTATGTGGTAGTTTGTGGGTACTTTGTTTTCCACAAAGGGGATTACTATGCATTCTTTCACATTGAGTTTGAGGCCATGATTCTGACAGCACACATCTGTCTCATAGAGTCCCATCTGGAGAATATTTGTGTCATCTGGGGAATTTATTATGGCAAACACTTTACAGTTCCCAGCAAACTTAATCAACCACAACCCTCCTGTTTTGGCATGTACTTTTGAGAAGTCTATACCAAACAGGAGGGGCCCCAGGACTGAACCCTGGGGGGCACCAGTTGTTACCGGTTTACAGTCTGACATGTAGCCAGCAACTCTTAATTTGTGTGATGTATCTGTGAGCCAGTTTGCAATCCATCTTGTGATGTATGGATTTATGCCCAGGTTGGTGAGTTCATCTATGATACCTGACTGAGGAATGGTGTCAAAGGCCTTAGCGAGGTATAGGTAGGTTGTGTGGAGCTCCTTTCAATCATCTGTAGCCTGGGTAACTGTCTCAAAGAAATCCACCCAGTTCAGGAGGAGTGATCTGCATTTGACGAAGCCAAACTGGGTGTGCTCAACTGTGTGAAGGTTCCCAATGTCTTTATTGTTGACTTACATTATGATTGGCTCCATTGCTTTGTAGATCAGACTTGTCAGGCTCCTAGAGCATGAATGCCAAAGGGTCTTTTGTGGCCCCACCCCTGTGGAGTGGGAAGAATGTTGCTGTGAAACATTCTATGGGTACATATCCTGTAGAGAGGATGTAAAGAGCAGTGTAGGTATCCTTGATGAATATGGATACATCCCCACCCTATGTGCTATGATCTAGGTTCTGATGCTGGAAGGTATGGAATGAGTAGTATCCTGGTAGTGCTGGTGTGCTCTCTGGAGCCTTGAACTAGGTTTCTGTTACTGCACAGATATCAGTATTCTCCATACTGAGAAGTGCCTTGAGTGTGTGCATTTGGAGGCTGAGACTTCTGGCAAGGAGTAGCATTTAGCTCACTTTGTGGTTATTTGTATTGGTTACGGGGTTTGGTTTGTCCTGAGTGACTGGTGTTCCACACCTGAAGTCAACGCCTCATTGGTCCGATGTGACCATAAACTAATTACCCTACATATCCACATTCTTCCCCCACCCCCCATTGAGGAAACCATGTTAAAATATTTCTCCAAAGCCAACTTCATGCTTTTTAAGACAGAAGTGGTGAACTTCATGACACCCATGCAGATGGACAATACAGTTACGACTACTGAATCCTACACAATTGCACTTTATAAGCACTTACATGAGTGCATGGATCGTGCTATCCCAAACAAAACCAAGACGCTATCCTCCAAAGAAAGGAAGCCAATCTGGTGGTCCCCTGCCATAAACAAACTGTACAACAGAAGGAAGAAACTCTTGCAAAAGAGAGTGCAATTCCATGAGTGGAGGAGCTCCCTGGTCAGCTTCAGTAAGAAGCTGTGATCCCTGATAAAATCCTCCAAAGCTAGTTACTAAAACAAAATTGCCACTGATTCTAAAGACAACCACAAACAATTCTATAGCTATGTCAAGAATCTCAATGACAACACTCAGACCCAACTGACATTGCCAACATCCTGGCAGATAGGTTCTGTGCTAACTTTACCCCCTCTCACCCATTAAAGAGCCCATCTGTATACGGGAAGAATACAAAGTTCCTGTAATCACTTCTGCACAGGTAAAAAACACACTCTCCAAAGCCAGGAACACAGCATCCATGGGACCAGACAACCTCCCAGGCTGCATTCTACACGAACTACAGAATGAACTGGCACCACACCTAAGTACCATGTTCAATCATAGCCTCACCTCAGGCTTTGGACCTGCTGAATGGTGCATAGTGAGGGTTATCCCACTACACAAGGGGGAAGCCACCACGGACCCCGGGAACTAGTACCCCATTAGCCTGATGAGCCTGGTCTGCAAGACCATGGAACATATCATCATGGAACGTATAAACAAAGACATTGGTAATCTCCAAACTCTGGACCCCAACCAGTTTGGGTTTGTAAAAGGCAGATCATGTCTCCTAAACCTGATATACTTCTTTGAAGCAGTCACCAAAGCCATAGACAAGGGTAAGGTGGTTCACACAGCCTATCTAGATCTTGCCAAGGCTTTCAACACAATCCCCCACTCTGGAATTATAGATAAACTCACTAAACTAGGTATAAATCCCTATGTCACAAGATGGGTTGCCAACTGGCTCACTGACAGAACCCACACTGTGAAAGTAGCAGACTCCAAATCCGACTTCAGACCAGTGACAAGTGGAGTACAACAGGGTTCAGTCCTGGGTCATGTCCTGTTTGGTATCTACTTCCCTGAAATACATGCTAACACAGAAGGTCTTTGGCTAATGAATTTTGCAGATGACTGCAAACTAGGAGACATAATCGAAACTACTAATGATGTGGACATCCTACAAAAAGACCTCAATGAGAGAGATGCCTGGTGTCAAAGCCATGGCCTCAAGCTCAATGCCAAAAAGTGCACTGTCATCCCCTTTGCTAAAAACTCTGTACCCATGAAATACAACATAGGCGGTAGTATACTTAACACCAAAAGTGTGATAAATGACCTTGGGACACAGACGGACAGTAGTCTCTCCTTTGATAATCACATTGCCACAGTAGTCAGGAAATCCTTCTACGTGGCACACCTCAACACAAAAGGTTTCTCATGCAGAAAAAAAGAGGTCATTGTTCCCCTCTACTCATCACTCATTAGATCCATTATAGAGTACAACGCCCCTTTTGGTATGTAACTCACAAGACATCTACAACAACTGGAAAGGCCACAGAAATACCTCACAAAGTGGATTACCAGCCTAAAACACATGCCCTTCACAGACCGTCTCAAAAAACTCCAGCTTTACTCTGTCGCATATCGCCTACTCAGAGGTGATCTCTGCCTAACATACACAGCTATGTCAAACCCAGAGCTGTTGGACATGCTCCACTTAAAGAAATCCCAGTCCCTCCGAGCTACATGCTCTAGAGACCTAAACCTTGTCACCACAATAAACAGAACATGCCAGAGGGATAGATTCCTATCCCAGAGACTTCCCATACTCCAGAATAAACTACCTATCTATATCAAACAAAGCTCCTCATTAGCAGCACTCTTCTAGAAAAATCTTGATGATTGGATGGGAAATAGGAAATTCACCCCGAGGATCACTTCTGTGTCTCTGCTCGACAGTGGCACAGGGAAATAAATTTCTTGGGTGGCTAAAGCCAGGGTACCTTTTTGGCTGGGCTTGTATAGGCCCCAGAGCTGACAGCCTAGTACCTACCTATGAACCTATAAACCTATGAACCTTTGAGCCTTGCCTAAAAAGGGTAATATGGGCACAGCAAGAGCCTTGGCCAGTATTCAGAAGCATAGGGGCAAGAGGTACAAACCATCTGTAGTGAATCAACAAGGCTTGTCCATCATGTCATCACAGGCAGACAGAGACTGGATCCCCTTTGAATGACACCAGAAGCTCAGCCAATTGTTGAAGTTTATCATCTTTCTGTTATATTGCAGTATCATGTAGGTGAAGGTAAGATGCTACTCAAGGTCAGGGTCATACCAGCTTGGGCTACATGATCATAGAGCTACTATATATCTCTTGTCATGTTATCCTGGGAGGTATGTCTCAGATCATTCACACTGACATGTACAAAGAACACATCGTATATGTATCTGTTCTGGAGTGATGTAAGTGCTTGTGTCATGTGGTGGATCATAGCACCTGACAGACAACTGACAGTAACTTTCCCCTTGTCCAGCCAAGTGAGTGGAACATCCGTGTGCCTGACTATGGAGTCACCTATTACTAGTGTGTTGGGTATGTTGTTTTGCATTAGGGCCTGTTGTGAGGCACACTGCTTTGGTGTATTATGTGTTTTCTGGCGTGTGCTTGGTGGTGCATGTTGCTTGCTTGTCTGCTTAGGAGGACACTCTCTCTTTTTCAGATTAATATTTGTATTCTTCGAGTATGGCAAATGTGTATTTATGTGTGTGTTTTGCGGGTGCTTATTTTGTAGGTCTATGTGAGACTGTTGGTGTTGTGGTTGTATGACCCTACTCCTCTTGACTGTATTTTCCAGTATTAGGTTGACAGAGCTTAGCCACCAGTTTGACCCTGTGTGTGCCAGCATTAGTTAATAGGTTCATAGGTTGGTACTAGGCTATTGGCCCTAGGGCCTATGCAAGCCTAGCCATAACAATTCCCTGGATATTTCTTCCCACAATATTTACTTCTCTGGGCCCCTGTCTAGCAGGGTGACTGACATGATCCCAGGGGTGAATTTCCTATCTCCCATCTAATCATCAAGGTTCCTTTTGAAGAGTGTCAATGAGGCACTCTGCTTGACATGTATGGGCAGTTTATTCCAGAGTATGTGGAGTCTCTGGGTCAGGAACCTATCACTCCAGCATGTTTTGTTCATTGTGATGACAAGGTTTAAATCCCTGGAGTGTGTGGCTCTGAGGGATTGGGATTTCTTTAAGTGTAGCATGTCCAGCAGCTCAGGGTTTGACATGGCCTTGTATGTTAAGCAGAGATCACCTCTGAGTAGATGATATGCCACAGAGTATAGCTGGAGTTTTTTTGGATGGTCAGCATATGGCATCTGCTTTAGGCCTGTGATTCTTTTAGTGAGGTATTTCTGTGGCCTTTTCAGCTGTTGCAGATGTCTTGTGAGGTACATATCAAACGGGGCATTATACTCTATAATGGGTCTAATGAGGGATGAGTACAGTGGGACAATGACCTTCTTTTTTCTGGATGAAAAGCCCTTAGTCATGAGGTGTGCCACATAGAAGGATTTCCTGACTGCCTGACTGCTGTGGCGATGTGGTTATCGAAAGTGAGACCACTGTCCACCTGTGTCCCTAAGTCTCTCATCACACTTTTGATGTTTAGCATCCTGCCACCTATGTGGTAATTCATGGGTACATGTTTTTTTCCAAAGGGGATAACTATACATTTCTTGGCATTAAGCTTGAGCCCATGGCTCTGGCACCAGGCAATTTTTTTTCTTTGGGTTAAAAGGTTTTTTTAAAGAAAATATTTCCACCAAAAAAACCCAAATTTTGGGAAATTCAATTTAATTTTGGCTCCCAGGGGGTTTGAGTCCCTTCCCCTTTTCCA